>NW_010239882.1:875-7900 GCF_000690775.1 Eurypyga helias | reverse complement strand
GGAGCTGCTCTCTATCCACTCTAATCCCAACCTCCTGTGTTTTCCCCTGGCTTCACTGCGCTTGGGCTGGTTTCCGTCCGCAAGGTCTGCACGTCTGGAGCCTACTGAAGCCACCGGAAGACTTCTCTGTGTGTATGGGCTCGTTTTAGACCTCATGCTTTAATTAATTTCAAGTGAGGCTGCATTGGAGCAGCTATTGCTCGCTCCTTAATTAAACTTGCCACTTAAACGTAAGTTCAACACCCACTCCATCAATCTCTTCTGGAAAAAATCCACCCCTTACGTTATTGCTAAACAAAAACAGATCCCTGGCAAAATCTAATGCAAACATTCAAGTATTTGGATTTTTCACAAAGGTAAAGAAGACACAAATTACAATATCTGTGCCCCAAGACAAATAATGTTCCACAATGTTTCCACCTCTTTGGCAAAATACAAAGCAGCCCTAAGAGGCAAAGCTGGCCCATGGTCCTACCTTCATCTCTGCACTCTTTTACTGAGGCTGCAGCAGGAGACACTGAGACGCTGCTAGTGAGATGTCGTTTGTGACAGACCTTCCTCAGTTAATATTGGTTGATGACTTCAACCTCGCCTTCCTTCATCCTTCCATAGAAACGTACCCCGGCTGCAGTACTGCACTTAGGGTGTAGCATTACTCTGAAGAAGCAATTACAGCGAGCAGAGCAAGGAACTAAAGACAGGTCACCTAAATGAACTGAGGGAAAAGTACATGAGAAAACAAGAAAATGTCTTCATCACTTTTCAGGCTTCAAATTGGAAAAACAGGGATCAATACAGCAGAACTTCATTTAATGGTGTGAAAAACAATCCACCGCGAGACAGGCAGGAATCACTTATTGCAAAACAAACAGGCCAATTAGGGCTGGGCAGGGCGCCGTGGGACGCAGGCACCAGAGCCATTCCTCCAGCCTCGGCTGCCCGAGACGCGGGCGCAGGGGACGAAGCCGGAGGATGCTCAGGGCCACACAGCAAAATATCCCCTCAAAAAGGGCCACGTGGCAGCAGCTCGCTGCTTTTTCTCCCCTAATGTTTGCATCCACAGTACTTCCTGTTCATTTTAATAATCGCAGGAACGGCATGCAGCAGAGTTTGGTCCAGTGCAGCCTTAAAACTTTTGGTACCAGAGTCCAGCACCCTCCTGAGCCACCTCATTCTGCTGGCTGGCTGTTTCTGCACGGGGAAGTTTGTCTTCATCTCTAGAGAAACCACAGCTCCTCTAGCATGACACTGTACCTGAATACAAACATCTGCCACAGGAGGATTTTATTGCTTTTACTGTCATTGCCACTGCCAGGTCCTGTAGCATATTAAACAGATTAATAGAAGTGATGTAGAGGGAGTGTAAAACCCCCCAGTCTTCACTGCGGGCCAAGTGCCACTGAAATGGAGAGAGAGAGGCTGGAGCTGACATTTGCAGAAGTAACGTCATGTTATTAAAACAAATTTGGCATGAGGGGAAAATATGTTTGCTTTGCACTTAATAATGGCTACGAGAGCATATTCAAAATCAAATATTTGTAAGGCAGTAAGTTAGCATTTTCTCCTCCCCTTCTCCTCCCCCCTGTCAGTCAGAACCAGTCCTTGTGTTACCAAGTCACAGGGCTGTGATTTTTAACGTACATCAAAATGCAGAGTGGACATCAGGCCTAAATCTCAAATCTGACTTCGGATTTATATTTGTCTTCAGAAAAATAATCAACCCCAAAACATGTGGCCACAGGCACTGGATGCATTTACAGAAAACTGCTATGCATTGCAATTTTCCTCTTTTTTTCCCCTTCTGCAGAAACATTGGTTGTATTTTCTCCCTTTATTTATTGGAGCGCTAAATGGATTATTTCAGTAATAAATCAGGCCCTTTCATTACATTTTTTAAGGTGTTGTCACTGTTATGAAGTACAGTGTGCCATCAAAATTAAGCTCAGATTGCATTACCACCTATTTTATAGATAGAGAATTACTTGATGGATTTTTTTTTCCAGCAGTCTAAGCACTTTGTGTCTTTCCTTCAAAGAACAACTGGCTCCCTAGTTTCACAGAAATTTACCTCTACAAGTTACAAAATTTTCATTCCGACTGTCTTAGAAACATCTTTGCATTATGTTTTAAAACAGAGAGAGGATATTTCTTTTAGCCCAAACTAACTATTCATGTAAATGGGAGGAATTGTTAACGGGTACAGGCAATGACAGAGCGGAATTACCCAGGGTGTCTGGCTCCTCTCTCACTTCCCGAGGTATAAATCAGAAGTAATTCCACTGAAGTCAGTACAGTTACCTTACAGCAAAAAAATTGCCTCAATGGTACTGAAATGAGACAGCCTTTCGGTTTTGCCACGTTTATAACAGAGGTGACTGGAGGAGATGCTGATTTCCAGGGTAATTTCTAGTTGACTCCATCTGAGCAAGCGTCCATTCTCCTTGCCCGCTGCCGGCTTCCCCCGGGGTGAGCATACGGAGCCCGCTTCATCACCCCTCCATTCCACAGCTTCACTGCGAAGGACAAATAGCAGTACGGGGGCTTAATTTCCAAACAAATCTCCATCTAATTTCCAAACAAATCTCTAATTAGCAATGGAAATTTCTACTTGGGTGTTTTAGCACGCAGTAATCATATATGAAGTTATAGGAATATTAGTAGTAACTCTGCATGTGTGCATGTGTCCAGGAGTCAGAGAGACAGTGCAGGGTAGTACAGAAAATCCAAATTTAAATCTCTGAGCCGCTGTGTGCGATCATGGTGGAGGGAGTCACCGTGCAGAAGATGGAGCCATGCTGTGTCCCCACCTCCGAGGTCTGGGGGAAGTTACAGTCAGGAAAACTTGCAGGAAGCTTACAGGGGTGAAAGCCTGCCTTCCTCCCCAGTGCAGGAATCGTACATGCCCAGCCCCTTGCCTCCCTGCTCGGGCTCTCCATCAGACACCCCGTGTGCACATGGAGGCCAGGGGTGGGAAAGACCTGTCTGCGCCTCCCTTCCAGTCCCAAAAGCCAAGCATCTCTCCCGTTAAACACTTCAGCTGAAAGGAGCATTAAAATGCTGCTCCCTTAAAAGTACTGGAACTTGAGGGTATGTTTAAAGTTAAGTGTGTTATAAAAGGCTTCCGGAATTTCATCTTTATGAGTATTATATTTATCTTAGACGTAAGACGTAGAAAAGAGATCGGTAACACCCTCAGCGTGCTGCAGCGTGGCCACGTTGCAGCGGGAACAGGCTGGGTGGCTCAGTTCAGGTCGGGCAGAGCGGGTGGACCGGACTTTTAGCCACGCGGGTTAAATTCAACCCACTGACCTGCGGTCTCCTTAACACCACTGCGGCGATGTTGCTGGTGTTAAGCAATAGGTGGCACTTCAGGAAAGAGTTTCTTCTAAATTTTCAAAGCAAGGAGCTTTTCAGCATTCCTCCTCTGTGCCTTTCCTCTAAAATGACAGCAGCATTTTTGCCAGGATTTTTAGAAACCAGAATGTCCCAGAAGAAATGAATAAAGAATGTCTCACCTGCAAATTACCCAACCTCCGCTGTTCCTGCCCCTTCTTCCACCCCTCCAACACAAACTGGGAGCAATCCAAAGAAATTAGTGACATTACCCTCCAGTAGCCCAGTGACACTTATGTTCCAATCTTCAGAAAAGTGACTGCAAATCTGTGGACATGTCTGCCTAGTGCTGCAAAAGTAATTTTAGAAAACTAGCTACTGCACATTATGGGCAATACTTTGAGAGCTGTATGTGTCAGTGACCCGCTCCTGCATCCTCTCACAGAGCTGCAGAGCATTTCATCCGTCTTCCCTTTCTGGCCACAGCAATGGCAAGACGAGGGCCTGAAATCTTATGTATTATTTAAACCTTCTTTTTTCTTTTTTTTTTTTCCCCTTCGCAGCATCTCTGATTGTCCAGTTTGGGGATAGCCACAGCGTAACGTACTGCCTCCACGCAGTCCCAGCACTGCTGCCTCTGCAGATCCTGACCCAGATCTGGCCGCTGACCACCTCTGAGCGAGGCTCTGCGCTGTGGCTTTGCAGGCTGCAGGGCTGGAGCAAAACTTCCAGAAAAAGCAATCATTTCCCTGTAGTGCTCCAGACTGATGCCACCCAAGCGCCGAGAGGATGACATGCATGCTCGGTGCTCTCCCGGGAAGGGCCAGGCACCCTGCGGTGGCGGCCGAGAGAAAACAACTATTTACAACTCAAAACTTTTCTTGTTCATTAAAGACATAGCAGAGGACCGAGCTGCTCAAGGAGTTAAATGTATTAAGCAATTTACAATTAATATAGAACTCATTCCAGAGATATCTACTAGAGAGTACAACAGGGCAATTAACCCACTAATACACTAGGCTATTACATCGCTATGTCTCTTATTTTAGCCTGAGGTGATTTGAAACGCATTGGATTAAAGGATATTACAGGAGATAGCATGAAAAATAGCTTAATGTAATGAGCCATCCCGTGATGTCTGCTATTAAAGATGATTTGCAGTTGAAAACTACAACATACAGTAGTTCAGCCATTTAGAAACATGAGTATATTTAACCCTTTTCTAGCCCGTGTCCCTTAGATGAATCTCTGCAAGAGTTTTTCCCTCTCCCCCTGCAACTTTCAGTGCCTTTATCTGAGGATTATCAAATGCACCTTATTAAAGTACAATAGTATCTTTGGGAGATTGGTGCCTGAGGTTGATAGAAAGCCAGTAATCTGCTAATAACTTTTAAAAATAGATACCCGAGAGAGTAAATAGGCTCAGGCGGAGGGAGGCGATTTGACTGGCAACACGTTTGCGGAATGGGAACTTGTAACACATTTCTATACTAGCCTTAGGCCTGTCATATCTGTTTCAAATGGTAACTCAGACAGAACTGGGAAACAAAAGCACCTTGTCTTAAAATCTATACTGTACAGCTTAGCATGGAAATAGCAGCACCCAGGGAGAGGAGGCCTCAGTGGCTGGAAAAGTTCCTGCCTGTGGAGCAGTCTTGCCACAGAAACCTCTTTGATAGCTCAGGCACGTTCACTGCTGGGTTTGGACTGCAGGTAGCTGGAGGTCATCAGCTCCTCTTCTCTGGTTTAGTCGGGCTTTGGTCAAGAAGCTAGCACCAACAAGTCTGGGCATAGAGTAAAGGAGTCTAGAAGGACAACACACCTGAGAAAAACACCCCTGAGCAAATGCTGAGCTCTAGGCACAGAGCTTTGGCCATGGGCTTCGTTCATCCTTGCCAGCAAGGGAAGGACTTTGCTGCTGATGTGTGAGGAGGATGGCGAGCGCGTGGAGGTGCTGGAATCCTGCCCGCGCCAGCGAGGCTGCCTGCACAAGAGCCCAAAACGTACATTGCAGCTGAGGTGGTTGCCCACGCGTGGCTTTAGCATAGCTACGTGTTAGCAGTGCTCTCTGCCAAATTCTGCAGCTGTAAATCACCTTCCAAAAGCTGATCTCCTGCATAGACAGGTGAAGAGGGGGTGGATGAGGAAAGTAAGGGAGAGCTTCACTGCGCTCCTGCAGAAAGGCACTGGCTTCAAGGATGATCTGGCTGCTCAAGGCTGCCTTCAGATGAATTTTAAAACTCCAGGGATGGAGATTCCCTCACACCTCCAGTGCCTCTTCCAGTGCTTGGTCACCATCATTAAAACAGTGTTTTTCTTACATTCAATTTGAATTGTATTTGCCATTGCCTCTTCTTTCATTTCATTTAAGACCAGGCAGAAACACTTACTGAGGCTTGTCCAGCTGCTGCATCTACTGATCTTCAAAGAAAGGGGAGAAATCAAGTATTTAGCAGGAGCAAAGGAACTCAAAGCAGAACCATCCCATGGCCTCTCTCACCAGTCTCGTCTGCACACCCATGCAAACTGACAGTCTCTGCCTGCCTGTGGCTGGGCCAAGGATGCAAACCCCAAACCTACCTGGGCTCCAGTACCCCACGGAGAAGGTCTGGACATCACCACAGAGGAGAGGGAGCCTGTCCCTTGGTTTGTTGCTGATCACTTCTGATGCTGTGCTTCTAAACATAACACAGTTTTTATTCTTTGTATCTGTGGATATTTTAGCCCAGCCTGCCACCTGCAAACTGACATCCGTCCAGCCCCGATGTCTGCTGATTTCAGTTCTCAGGAAAAATATCAGTCGTGCCAAAACAGTTTCCACCTGGACAGCAGGCATTTCTCTGTTTTCCAACTCGGAATGCAGTACAATCATTGAATTCATGCTGTCAGTCCTGATGTTTTTAGTCTATGAGACAGGTAAGGGTCTGCACACCCCAGGCACAGTGTCTCATTTTAACAACCCCATTTACACACAAATAGACATGAACAAAACTGGCACTTATTTTTCCACCAGAAAAAGGTAGGATTTTTTCCCCCATGTTTCCTTTGGAAAAGTTTTTTCTTCAACAAACAGAAAGAAAGCAAAAAATACCATGCTGCCCATTAAAGACATCCCAGAGGGGGCTTGGGGAAAAGTTTTAAGTAGAAATATGATGAAAAAAGATAATTTTCTGAGTAGCTTTGCAGCCAGGCGAGACATTACAGTGTTATCTCACTTGCCTGAACAGAGCCAATCCCATAGCCACTTCTTCTCACCTCTCCTACCTGTCATCGTCTCCTTCCCCATCCTGTTTTGCTACGAGGACACGCAGACCTGTGACAAACGCTGGGTCTCACCTCTTCCCCTTCGGCTTGCCTTTCCCTGGCTGAAGAGCGCTGCAGTGTCTTTCAAACTGCTTTGGGCCAGGATTTCCAGCCAGCCCCTCTACCCACCGTACAGGCAGGATCTTCTGAACACGCCTGGATGTACCAATGCTCTGAGCATCCCTATTTCCATTTTGTCCCTGTAAGTCCAGTAGCAAACAGGTTTGGCATCTGCAAAGCAGCCCCGGTACTCCCTGTGCCAGGGCTGCCATGAAACACCCCATCACCCCCCTCACCCTGCCAGCAATCAGGATGGGGCTGTGCATGCTGCATCCCTCCACCCGCGTGTGTGCTCCTCAGCATCCCGAGGGATGTCTGCTTATGTCAGC
>NW_010239882.1:0-857 GCF_000690775.1 Eurypyga helias | reverse complement strand
CCTGCTGATGGTGAAGCCCTCTGGCCTTCTCAGAGTAGCACTTTCTCCCTGAAACCCAAATAAAAGCACTTGGTTGTAAAATAATAATTTTTGGAATGATTAAATGAGGATTTTCAAGTTTGCATAAAAATAGGAAAAAACACTCTACAATGCAAACCAGACTAAACTGATTGCATTTCTCATGGAAAGCACTTTGGTACGGTGCTCTTTACACAGGGGATAACTTCTGGGCAGGATGGTTTTTAGGCCGGAGGACAGGAATGCTGCCTCGACCCACACCTCCCAAGCACCCTCCACTGTGGGTCCAGCTACTTGTTTCCCAGGAGTTTCCAGTGCCTGCACCAGCGCTCCTCCTGCGCAATCTTCTCAGAATATGTGCAGACAGAACAAACAATTTTCCAACAATCAAAGCAAATAACCACTAGTGACACAAACACCACCAAAATTAATTCTCCACCTGAGAAAACACAACCCAGCGGCGCTTGCCGCCTCCCTCACACGGCTCCCAGCCCCTTCCCAGCACCAGCCACCTGGCAGCGGGGGTTGCCCAAAGCAGGCTCCATGCCACCACTGCCGTCGGTGGGATGCTGCCGCCGACTGTGTTCGCTTTGACTGTTAAGCCATGCCCTGGGATTTAAAAGGTGTGCGCCAGTTTGCACTGAAATTATGGGGATGGAAGGTGTCATTGCGGCTACTCCTTTGAAAAATTTGCGGGGACTGAGGAAAAGAAAGAGAAAACCGAAGAAGAGCTGAGGTGCTCTCAGGCTGGGGTTCTCCTGGACCTGAGCTGAGACATTTCTGCACCAAGTGGAAACAGAATACAAAAAAAGCCATTTCCCCAACTGGAACACACCCCA
>NW_010239881.1:0-27765 GCF_000690775.1 Eurypyga helias | reverse complement strand
AGGGCCCTGCCGCCCCGCGCCGTCTGCCCCTTCCGCCTGAGCGCTCGGGCCGCGCCGCCTTTGCCCAGCCCTGGGCCCGGTCTCCTCTAACGATCAGTCAGCCATAAAGCAGTATACCTGTGGGGACAGGGCTTCCTACCGGCTCAGCCGAGCTCGCCAAGGGGAGGATCTGCCGTTTAGAAATGGGGGTCAAATTAAATTAAATTAAATTATGGCGTAGCCCCCGCAGCAGAACGTCCGTAGCTTATCTTGCTTAGCTCTTCTGAGCCTCTGCTGAATGGTGCTCCTCCCTTGCCAGAGCAGGTGGGGCTGGATGCATACCCAGCTGTCTGGATCCTGCCATTTGCGGCCCAGCTTGGCAGGCAGGGAAACGAAACTCCCAAGTATTGATCGAGGCACAGATACTTACTCCAGTAGGTTGATTTTGTTACAGTTTGTTTTAATTTTTAGATTTATCTCGTTAGCAGGAGTCATGTCCCAAACCACCATAACCTCCCTGCGAGGCAGGTGAAGTTGTGTGTGTGTGACTGGAGACTGTTGCAGATGCAGCAGTGTTGGTCACAACAGCATATTCTTCTGTCTTTCACACAGAAATACTGTTTTCACCAGGCTGTTAGCCCTGGTTTGAGGTGTGATAGTCTACAAGCTCACATGCCTAGTTTGCTAGGCACCTGTTATTTGCCCTCCTTGTTACCAAGTTCTCTTTGTAAACTGCCACATGGTGTGTGGCAAATAGCTTCCTTAGTATTTTTGTCCACAGATAGAGGAAGGAGATCCTCCTGGTTTTGTACTGGTTTTGTAACTCTCCTCTCTTTTTGGTAGACATCCACTAGAGAGGCTCTGTTTAACAAAAGTATCAAGCCATTGCTGAACGCATTTACCCAGATTCCTGGCAGGTAAGTCAATGCCGCTTGATTTTAAAAAGTGCCTATTCAGATAATTTTTAGTAACCTAGTTCCTAATAATTGTTATTAACTGGTGTGGAATGTTTGCATTTGCAGTGAAAATGAGAAGAAGTGTACCTTGGATCAAGCTTTTAGAGTTATTGTAGAAGAAGAAATAGTAAGTACTTTAAAATTTTATAGTTGGTTTCTTGATAAAGCTTTATTAATTTACCGGCAGCTTACATTAGCATAAGGAAATACTGTTTATTAAAGACATGAATTATGTAAAAATTACCAAATTAAGATGGAATATAGGTGATTAAAGGAGATGGGTAGGTAGGACAGAATGACAGTGTCTTACAGATACCACAGTACAGCGAGAGGTGTTGACTTAACCTTTTCCAGCAGTTCTTTGTCATGCTTGTGAGAGTCTGCTACATCTTAAAATTGTAGTTCATAAATACGCATTATTCTACAACTTTTCTTTTAAGAGTGGGGTGGAGTGAGTGGGTTATGTGATACTAGCATGTGTTGGAGCTGCCTGTCAGCTGCAAATAATGATTAAAGTAATGAAGTAATATTTTTGTTGCTATTATTTGAATGAAGGCTGAATGTGGGGTGTTAATTTGTAGTGGTAAATGACTCTTTACACAGTAGGTACTGTAGGGTCTTTTAACGGCCAGAAGCAGTCAAGAAATGTGGCTCACTCAGTAAAAACTTCATATAGTTAACTGACTGGTCTGATTAAATAGATTGTTTGAAGTTTTGGGAAGTTGAATGTCAGTATGTGTTTTAAATATTTGGAAACAAGAATTTTAGTTTTGTTAGATGTATTTAGGTCAGAATACAGAATGTTAACACTGTTTTGTTTGTTTGTTTAGATAAACAAAGCTCCATGTGAAAATCTCCTGGCAATTATTTCTCTTGCTATTAATGGAGTCACAGAAGGTGAGCATCTTTCTTTCAAATCTGTTGGCAGTTTTAGGGACCATTTAGGGGAATTTTAAAATCTTGATTTTTGTAAGTCATCTACAGCTTTGATAGTATGTGGCCCTTATACTAATGGTCATTAAGTCTGTTTTGCAAGAGGACTGAAGTATATTGTAATTAAATTCAGTTACATGTGTGATGTTTGTGTTGGAATCTTGGGGGTTTTTTTTAATAAAGATGCATAGTTTTGGTTGCAAACATGATTAACATTTTCTACCGTTGTCCAGCACTGTGAAATGCTTAGAAGTCTCCCATCCTAGTTTCAGAGATGAGACCACTGAGGCAGAGAGGTTAAATGACTTGTAGGTGTCTTTGTCAGTTGCTGGCAGAGGCAGAAGTAGTGTCTCCTGAATATCTGTGCTTGCCAGCCAGCACTGCGGTACACGGCTGGTTTTTAGATACTTGGATCTATTTCTGTAACCGGCTTTTGTGTCAGAAATAGCTTTAATGGAAGTTCATGCTGTAGCCCAAGTTTTTTGTTAGGATTTGTAGGAACCCAGGAGTTTGTTTTTTTTTTTTTTTAACATTATATCCCTCAACTGCCACACATATTTATTGCATTTTAGTTCAATTTTGCTGAAAACAATACTCCTTGTTCCTCACAGGTATCTGCACTGCATCGACTCCTTTTGTGCTTCTGGGGGATGTTCTGGATTGCCTGCCTTTGGATCAGTGTGACAAAATTTTCACTTTTGTGGAGAAAAATGTTGCTACATGGAAATCAGTAAGTATTTTTCCAAAATGTGATAGAGTTGTGCCAAAGCTTCTGCCTACCTGACCCATTTTTACAAACAGATTTTAACAGATTTTAGTGTCTTTCTATCTGTTTGTTAAAATAGGAGCACTGAGCACATTCTGTTTTCAGACTTAAAAATGTGTAGGAAGAAGAGGTCAGAAAATAATAATAAAAGAAATTACGATTTTGATTGCTGTTTTATTTCTAACTCTCTTCGCTACGGTATACCGTGTTTGTCACATTTAGGAACCAGAAATTTAACTTCTGATGCACAATTTGAATGAGTAGCTTCTCTCTTGACTTACTATTCAGCTTCTTCCTCAGAACTGCAGGAGATTCCTCCGTCTCCAATTTGCAGGGAAAGAAGCATTCCTGGTCACTTCCTTAACGAGCTTTCCCTTCCAGGGCTGTAGCAGTGGTGAATATGTTGCCCTGAAACGTTTCTGCTCTTTGAGGAGCAGTTGGTGTTTAGAGGCCGGTGTGAGGGTTTTATGGTCTTGCTGTGCCATGGTGCTGTAGCAGAAGAGCTGCTGTGACACGCTGCTGTGCGTCTTGTGCCACAGGCGCTGTTAATTAAAGAGGGAATTCAGGGTCTCGGGCAGAAGTTGTAACTTCCAGCGTTTTATTCAAGATTATAGGAAATCTTGGATTTCGGTTTCTTTGGTTTGCTCTCTGGCAGTAGTGCCAGGAACACAAGTGGTGTCAGCAGCTCTGTATGTGTAACACCTAGAAAGCATTCCAGTTTCTCTGTGTTTTCCTGACCTGGATTTCCTAACCAGGACTACCTCTCGCAGGGACTCATTCAGGTTGTTCTGTGTCAGGTAACATTGTGTGCCCTGGTATATTCACACGCTGTTCTTGGTCGTTAATACAAGTATCTATCAGTTTCTTTCTCCTGCTGCCAAATTCCTTGAACTGTGAATGCTATAAAACTTTTGTGTATTGCTCTTTGCTTATGTGTATAAATAAAGCATGGAATAATAAAGGCAATGAGTGTAAAAATTAGTGTGTTCCAGGAAAAAGAAAAGCGGATGCTGCTCTTACAGTTCACTTTCTGTATGGAGGCTGGATTTAAATGTTGTGGTTTATGCTTTCTTGGAATTTGTGGGACTGCTTCTTTTATGTTGCCTTTTTTTTTAAACCTACTCCTTATTTAAGGGTAGACTCAAATTTAGAGTTAACAGTAGGAATGACTCATACTTACTCATGGCTTTTGATTGAATTAGAATTGCTCAAGAAGGTTTTGTGATCTCTTAATGACATAAATATCTTTATTCCCTTTCAGAATACATTTTACTCTGCAGGGAAAAATTACTTGCTACGAATGTGCAATGGTGAGTTGTAGTTTTTTGGGGGGGTGGTGGGGAATTAAAGTATCTCAGCAAATGAAAGTGAGTTTAATACCTTGATGTACATTCAGATGTGTTCAGTAAAGTTAAAAAGCAGATCACTCATCGTAGCAGATATTCATGAGTCTTGCTGATTAATGCCAAAGTCATTCTGACCTTAGGGAAGTCTCGTCAGAGGAGGTCGTTATAGAAGAACATCTGAGAAATACTTACTCCTCAGCAGTGACAAGGCCCATATCAGAGGCTGTATTTGAGTAGGAGTCATTTGAACTTATTTTTTATCGCTGTTGAAGGTGTTAGGAGAATTGGCAGAATGCATTTGGAAAAAATGTTACTAACATGTACATTTATGAATCTTAGCTTCCTTTCATTAGCCATGTAGGTCATGTAATTAGCAAGTCTTAAATTCTAGTGTGTGAGGAATTGAAAGAGGGATAAATACTAATATTAATTCCTTTTTTTTTCCTCAATATTTAGACCTCCTAAGAAGATTATCTAAGTCACAAAACACAGTCTTCTGTGGCAGAATTCAGCTGTTCTTGGCTAGGTTATTTCCACTTTCAGAAAAGTCAGGTGAGATTTTTTGCATGTCACTACACCTAACATCTAACAAAGAGGAAATATGCCGAATCTTTCAAGTTCCTGATGATTGCAGACCGGATCCAGTGTGAGAAAATCACTTTGCACTTGTATCTTAGTTCTTGTCTCTACCCTTGACGTTGTGACTTTCATTTGTTCTGATTTCAAACACAAGTTTTGAATGCTGTTTCTGAGAATCTATTATCAGCATCTCATAAACAAGTAACTGAATGATCAGACTTACGAACGTCGTGGCTCCTAAGACTTGACCCTTTGTTTTTCGCAGGTCTTAACTTGCAGAGTCAGTTCAACCTGGAAAACGTCACTGTTTTCAATACCAATGAACATGAGAGCACTCTAGGACAGAAGGTGAGAATTCCTGTGTCATTTTTCACTCATTCTGCAGTAAACGTGTAAGATTGTTTGCACAAAAATGTGCTACTCTGCTTAATACTCAGAACTGCATGTTCATAATTCGGTTGTCCATCTTCCAGACCAAGCTGCTGATTCTGGAAATAGGTGTGTTGCTTGGTACATTAAACTGTGCTCACTTTGAGGGGAAAAAAAAGGTCAATTCGATTGTGCGGGATAAACACAGTCACTTACGGTGCAAAGTTTTCCCCACAGTGCACAAAGGCTATGGCTGTCCCACTTTTTCCAAGAGAAGTCAAGCTGCCATTGCAAAGTGTAGTAACGTGTTAGGACAGGAAGTTGTTGCACGTTTTACTGGAATAATGCTTTAGAGGTCTTTTGAATTACCAGTTTAAGCTTTCAGACCTAAAGTGTAATAGAAAGTTTGAAATGAAGAACAGTGTGAAAACTGTATGCAGCTCTTAGTGGCAATTGTAGATGTTTTAAATTATGTTTCCCTGTTAGCACTCCGAGGAGCGAGAAGAGGGAATGGACGTAGAAGAAGGTGAAATGGGAGATGATGAAGCACCAACAAGTTGGTGAGTTTGCAGCAGTTTCAAAAATTGAAAAAAAACTTTACATAAAGTTTAAGTAAGGAGCTGCTTGGGAAACATCCTTAAATGTTGTACATGGAATTCTACTTATCTCCTGCCCTCTCAAGATTAGACACAACCTAGCAGCGTCTTACTCTGACAAGTAAAGAGTTGCCTGGAAGAGCAGTTATTTGAAAAAGTTGCATATCCTGGCTGAGAATGACTGCTATTCTCTCTTTCTGACAATTTTCCCAATTATCTTGACAAAACCTGTTTTGGTAGGATGTATTCAGGGATTCTGAATATATGCTCTGTAGGCTTCTAGGAGAAAACGCTGTGCTCTTCATTCCCCAGATAGTGGAAAAACTCCTCAGAACCCTTTTTCTTGCTTTTACGGGAATAAAGTAAGAACAGACTGGATAAAAAACTTAGGGACAAATTCTCAATTAGATTTCTCTATAAGGGCTCACTGTTGACTCATTTCACTTAGAAAATGAATGATATTTTCTGGGATTGCACATTCCTGAGCGGCCTCGAATTTAATATCTCACCTTCAATATTGTTGTGTTGTTTGTTTGTTTTCCCCAGTTCTATTCCAATAGATTATAACCTGTATAGAAAATTCTGGTCGCTTCAAGATTATTTTAGAAATCCTGTGCAGTGCTATGAGAAGGTCTCATGGAAAACTTTCCTTAAGGTAATCTGAGTTCATGCTTTCAATCATTCAGCCTAAGTGAAGGTCGGCATTTACAGAAGTAGGAGGGTGACTGCATAAGCACAGAACAGCTCAGATGCTAATGCCGTTGAAAAATAATGGTGCATGAGGAAATGGGTTTTGCTGGTTTGTAAAGTGAGCCTTTGACAGTGAAGAGTGTACCAAGATGTGCGGTACATCCCGTAATAAGACTCTTGTAAGTCAGTAACAGAAAGACTTAATGTGTTGCAGCGATGTCAGAAGTACCTTTTTTTGTGATTTATCAGCTGCAAAAAACAGAACTTGTGGGTTTGGGGCTTTTTTGCTCAAGCAGATAAATAGTTCCAGCTAGTCCTAGATCATACTTCTGTATCATCCTATTGATCCCAAGATGATGGGTTTCTGGTGAAGCAAATCTCTTTATAGAAGCAATGGCTTGAACATCCCCTTCAGCCAGCTGTTTCAGTTTTGCTGAGGGTGAGCTATTGCTAAGCTGCTGTTTCTTTGCAATTTGCCACTCAGTGTTTATTTAATAGTAAGAAGCCTGGTTTTTAAATCTTCGTTCCCTGTGTTCTGGTAATAAGAGGTGACATCCGCTCAGACATTCTAATATAAATTTAGTTAATGAGGTCATATTTTAAGCTTAAAAAAAAAAACAAACCCCACACCACAAAAACTTTGCCACGAGTGGTTCAGAGAAACTGAACAAGGCCAGGCCTAAGTCTTTTAAATGAAGTTTTTGAGCTTTTCTTCGTTGCAGATTGATTTTAAGAGCAGCAGTGCAAATTTAGCTCTCACTTGGGTACCTTTCTTTGTATATATTCTGAACAACGTACAGTGAGTTTGAATATAGCACTGTCATCAGGTGGACCCTTTTTTTTCATATCATCTAAACAACAAAGCAGTTGTGCACTGTTCACAACCCGTAACATTGTTTTTTCGTGGCAGATTTTCAATAGTCCAGATGATTAGATGTTCTGAAATAAGTAACACTTCCGTTGTCATTTGTGGTGTTCACAGAAGCCTGGCATACTGGTTTCAGCTGGTTGAGAGCAAATTTCCAAATAGTTTTACTTGCTTGGCATTGCATGTAGTGTATTTCTCTAACTCCAGCGTTTTTGTACTATTTTCGTGTGGTAAATAACTCTGTTTTATAGTACTCGGAAGAAGTTCTGGCTGTTTTCAAGAGTTACAAATTGGACGACACTCAGGCTTCCCGAAAAAAGCTGGAAGAACTGAAAACAGGAGGAGAACACGTATATTTTGCCAAGTTCCTAACGAGTGAAAAGGTACGTGATTTCTTCTCTCAGAATCACAGACTAGTTGAGGCCGGAAGGAACCCGTGTCCAGTTCAACCTCCCACCCAAAGCTCTCGGCTGGCGCCGGTTGATCAGCGCTGTGTCCAGTCGGGCTTTGCATGCCTCCACAGGCAGAGGCTCCCCACTTGCTCTGGGTATCCCCTTGCATTGTTTGATCACTTTATTGGGGTAGGCTTATTCCGTTCTTATTTTATTCTGTCCTTGTGGAGTGCCTCTGTTAATTGATGATTCAGGGACTTCTGCTTCTGGAATAAGGGCCTGTGCTAGAGCTGAGACTTATTTATTACGTTTGGTTTGTATTGTTACATTGGGAAAGGCAAATGGAAAAAGAGTAAATATTTTAAGATCTGATGCTTTTTTATCGCCTTTAGAATTACATTTCAGAAGTTGACCGATGATGTGCTAACTGTATTTTCTGCTTCATAATGGTCTGGTTTAAAATAGCTTGAGATTTGAATCCTGTTAATATTAAGTCAAAAATAACATTTAATTCTAAAATTGTTGTCTTAATTTTGGACTAATATATAACTTTAAAATGCATGTATTAGTAGACAGAAAGCAAGTGTGAGCGCAGGTTGAGTTTTCTTTCTGGCATAGAAGATTAGGTAAATTCATCGTAAGCCTTTGACCTGTGTATTGACAATTTTAAAATAATTTAATGTAGAAGATAGAGAACCGGTTGCTTCATTGACACCCAGCAGTCAAAGGCCTTCTTTAAAGGCTCTTCAAATGTCCCCATTGTTCATGCTGCAGCCTGTGGCACAGAAACCAAGCAGTGTATCGGTGGTCAGGTGTTGATGAGAGTGAAGGCTTCTGTGGTAGCCGGGTCCTTATGTTGTAGCCATGGAAAGGGAGCAAGCTGTCCTTCGGTTACTGAAATATTTCAATACTTGTTTTTTCCAAAAGCCTCTTCACTTCAAAGGGAATGTTGTTAAATCCAGCAGTATAATACTAGTTAAACAAAACCCCAGGGCTACTTTTACAAGCAGTTCCTAGTGCTTTTATTTCATTAGAAACATTGATACTCTTTCCTAAATCCTGCTAGAGGATAGTTTACCCCTCTTAGTACCTTACGAAGTGCTGTCCTGAAAGCGTAGTTGATACTGAATAGAGCTTCTGTACTGACTTTCATCATCTTGTAAAAGCACTCTCCATGGAGTTTATCTGAAAACAGCTGTCAGATTTTTTCACTTCCGTGTATTTAATCTCTTCAATGTGTAATTCTTTTGTTGTTGTCTTTTAGCTGATGGATTTACAGCTGAGTGACAGTAACTTTCGCCGTCACATCTTGCTGCAGTACCTGATACTATTTCAGTATCTAAAGGGACAGGTCAAATTTAAAAGGTAATGTGGATTTTTTCGTGTGTTTTGGGGATGGGGAGCTAAGAACATGGAGCTAAACCAAAATATTTTAAGAGTTGGCTCCTTGTTCTAAGGTTCTTGTGAAGCTTGCAGAGCCTTGGCTTGGTAAATACAGGATGTGGCTGAAGTTATTTTACAGGAGGAAAGCAGAGGTCTCGTGCTTGCCTTCCTCTGCTCCCCTTGGCGTGAGTCTTTGCCCTCCCTTGCAGTGGCTCTAGTGTTCATTAGACTTAGTCAGATTTGTGCAGTTTACTAAACCAGCAACCAAACAGTTTGCTGGTCTTTGCAGGGTTAGTTTTCTGCCAAACTGGTGAGTTGAGGCGGCGGGGGGGGCGGGGCAGTATCTGAGAAGTAAAGGCCTCTAAAGCTTGCTTAAATGCCAGCCGTGAGGGGAAGGAGTCTCCCTTTGGCAGCAGCAAGTCGTTAGACCGAGGCAGGCTCCTTGTTTGTGGCATCACTTTGAACCTCGAGTGGCTCTGGGGTCTGGCAGATTTGTTGCAGATTTGTTTTTCCTGGTGCGCTACAGAATTCTGTCTAAAATAGCAAGGAATAACGACAGTGATTATTGCTTTTACAAATTAATGGGGCAGAACAGAACCCTGTCTTTTCCTGTGATGTTATGTGAAGAAAACCTTACCTGTCTCTTCATTTCCTGCCCCCTTGGCCATGTGAGCACATAATGATTAACACTGGAGGCGGCCGTCTTTCACCTGCACTGTACTGCTTTTGATAAACAGGTCTCAAAGAACTCTGCAAACTAGATTGGGATCATTATCCTCATTCTGTGGATTATTTACCAAGGCAGTCAGGTGGCAGAGAAAGTAGTAGGATTCAGGTCTTCTGCATGGCAGCTCAGTCCTGTAGAGGCGATAGTCACGTCAGGGGCAATGCACTAAGTGTTCAATCCGAGCGCTCGTTTGTCAGTAGTCAAGGATGGCATGACATATTAATGCTGTAGTGTAACGCTTGGTGCGGTGGTTGTTAAACACTGCTAATTATTCCATTCCTTTAAATAGATGAGCTGCTTTTATATCCTGTTGACTAAGAGAAGGTAGTTCTACAAGCCCTTCTCCTGTTGTTGACTTAGCCAATATAAGCATGGTCGTTAAGGTACCTAGTGCTTCCTAAAAACCTGGTTGGTGCTGTGTTGCTTTTGAACACTGGATGGAATGTTAAGGGTTATGCTTCAAATATATTCTTCTTGAACCCCTGAAAAACAAAGATTAGATTCTCATCTGATTTTTAATGTCTTTAAGAGAATCTCTGGTCTCTGCTTGGGAACAAAGTGAGCCACGTTGGATTTATTGCTGTGGTTGCTTTTCTTTTCACTTCTACTTACTGATTGGATTATAATTCTAAATCTATCAAGCAACTTGTCTAATGGCTTCAGGTTATGCTATGTAGAATTTATGTTTGAGATTTTCAAGGTCTGTGTTCAGTATACAGCTGCTAGAGGAATTCTTTTCCTATGGTTTGTCTGCAGCGGTGCTTTAGCTGGGGTTAGGAGAGGTTTGCTTCTATTTGGGTTTTTTGTTTGTTTTTGTTTTCTTTGTGGGTTTGGTGGGATTTCTTTTTGAAGTAAGCCTTTTCATTGTGCCCATTTGCCGTGCTTTGGGTCCAACATCAAGGTGTGATCTTGAATCAAGCAAATGGACTTCCTGTTGGATGAAGCTAAACCTTGAAAGTATATTCCACAAGCGCATCTAATTAACTCCACAAACTAATAAGTGGTCAGTGCATGGGACCAGACCAGAGCACATTCAAAGGACTTTCTTCAGATCCCCTCTAACACCCCTCAGAAAGTATGTGGTGTAAATGGTGTGTACTGAGCACTGATCTGACATGTAGTCAACTCTCCAGATAGAGTGAGCTGATATCATGACGCTTTTTTGATGTTGCTTCATTTTTGTTGCAATTTCAGTTCAAACTATGTCCTAACAGATGAACAGTCTCTTTGGATTGAAGATACGACAAAAGCAGTTTACCAGGTTGGTACAGTAGATACTTCACTAAAAATCACATGGAAGAATAATTAGTGTGTAAAATTGTATCAAGCACCTTTGAAGCAGTAACCACCATTTTCTTGGGGGTGGGGGGTGGGTTTCTGTGTTGTACTAGAAATATAATGCAAAAGTTCAAAAGTTGACTTTTTTTTTTCTCCTTCCAATCATAGCTTCTTTCCGAAAATCCTCCAGATGGGGAAAGATTCTCAAAAATGGTAGAGGTAAGTACTTTGTGCCTGTGGGAACAAAGTCTAGGTGGCGCGTAAAACAAAGCAGTATTAGTTTAAACTAGCGTTTGGAATAGGGGTAGCATCTGACAGAAATTTCCTTACCTCAGTAAAAAAAAGGTCTTATAACTACTTTTTATTTTATAGTCCTAGTTTTCCCATGCTCTCATTAATGTGCTTTTCTTCCTTCTCCTGGGGAGAGATGGAAGTGTGCGTGTGTACCTACAAGAGATGTCGGTAGTTGCAAACAACCCCCAAAAACCACCTTTCTGAAAAGTCTTTGCAGGAAAGAGTCATGTGCCCAAAGATGTGGGAATAAGATGCAAGTGAAATTAAAGAAAAAAAAGTTGTCTTGCTTTCCTTCTTTACTTTGGCTGCATCTGTTTTCTTGTTTAGAGAAGGAGGAATAAAGCCTTTCCCACAATCATTGAAGAGAGGAAATATGCTATTTTTGAATAAACTAAACCAGAGGCCTGTGATTATACTGATGACCTTCCAAATAGTGACTGAAATACACACACCACAACCAAGTTTCCCCCTCGATTTTAATAGCTCATGTTAAAATTCTGGGGTTAACTCCGAAGGTGATTATGATCCTAATAATGTGCAATGTTTCTGCAGCATATATTAAATACTGAAGAAAACTGGAACTCGTGGAAAAACGAGGGCTGCCCAAGCTTTGTGAAAGAAAGGTAACTGTTGCGAAGTAGAAGCTTGCTGCTGCTTGTTTCAAATGGTGCTTCAGCGTCAGAGTCTGTATGCAGGGCACGTTCGAGCGTTAATGCTTCGCGCGACTTGGAGATCCGTACGGTTGCCCGGCCCTTCCGTGTGTGCAGAAAGCACTTAGATTTCAGCCAGAGGCCTTAAAGCTTCACTATGTGAAGAGCTGGTCACGGATGTGTGGGGTCTGGGGAGAGGATTCCTTATGGTCTCGTGGCAGCATTTTGTTGCCTTACTACCAAGAATCCAGTGGCTGAGGAGGCTGGAGCGAGTCGTCTCCCTGAGGAGGCTGGAGCGAGTTGTCTCCCCTCCGGCCTTCAGCCAGCCCTAGGGGGAAGAAATTAGTGCCTGACCCTCCCATACACCGCTTGGGATTGCCTCTAGCCGAGCCTTTGGCGTCACGGCTTTGGTGGGGCAGCCTACCCGGAGTTTTGTGTCGCAGTCCTTCTCTTACGCACTTCACCCGCGAGGTTTGCCGCTTGGCGGTGATCCCTGCCCCGAGAGAAGGTAACGCTTAGGTGGCTTTCGCCACGGACGGTTTTCCTGTGACAGATCAGTGACCGAGCTGCGGCAAAACTTGAACTTTGACTCCGTATGTCTACTTGACTCCCTTGAGGTGGGCACCAAACGTTGCTCTTCCATATCCTTCCTCCTTCTGCACACACGCTCCCTCGTGCTGTGGAGCACCTGGGTCGTTACCACCTTGCCGTTTTCTTTTCACGGCGAGATCGGGTGGAGCCTCCTCCCCGTGACTTGAGCTGTTTGCAACAAAGGGAGGAGGGGGGGCTGTGAGAAGAGAGAAATGACTGTTGTGTGGTGGGAAAGTAAAATGTTGAAATTTGACTTTTATAAATGTTCTGTCTCCCTCTTTAGATCTCAGCCAGAGTTTCAGCTTGGGTAGGTCTTACCCTAACCTCAGTGGTCTGGGATCTCCATTCTCTGATCCCATGAAATCAGGTGCACCTGGGGAAAGAGAGCTTGCAATCGTAGAGCAGATGATGCCAGCAGCAGGGTAGATCACACTTGTGCTGCTGCCATACATGTGATTTGCTTCTTTTTCTGTATCGGGACTCTGATAGACCTTTACATTTGTGACTGAACTAATCTTGGTGTCTGGCAAATCCCTTTCCTTATTCTCACTTTATCTTTTCTCTCCTCTTTCCTCCTGCCTCCTTCCACTCCTAGAGTGCCAGGCCTTCTGAATACTTTCATTGTGGTTTAACTTGGCACTATCTAGTACTGGTTTGATACTAATGAGCATCTTTTTTTCTTTAGACCTCCTGATTCTAAGCCCATGAGGCCTGTGAGAAAGAGGCCAGCTCCGGAGGACTTCTTGGGAAAAGGATCAAACAAAAAAATCCTTATGGGGAAGTACGTTGGATTTTTTTTCATTCTGGGTTTTGGTTGGTTTGTGGGGGTTTTGTGGTTTGGGTTTTTTTTTTTTTTGGTTTGTTTGGTTGGGTTTTTTTGGTTGGTTGGTTTTGTTTTGCCACTGGCTTTTTTCTAGTCAGTCATTTTCAGACTTTACTTTGGAACCACCAGGGAAGAACAGCCAAGGGATATGTCGTTCTTTTAAAACTTGCAGTAGCCTTCCTTTCCTTACAGTCATCTCTTGTAGATCCCTTTTAAATAGCCTGGAAGTTACAGGCTGAAAATCAGCCATTTGGATCAGTTTTTACACTTTTAACCTCTTTTTTTTTTTTTTTTTTTTGCTTAAGACCTATCTGTCCCATGGCTTTTAAAGTAACACCCACTGGTATTTTATCCCCAGGGCAAATATTTCTTCTTCCTGACATATCCTCTCCTTCAGAAATGCCGTATTTTGCATGATAGCAAGGGCTGCATCTTTCCGCTTCCTTTTTTAGGAGACATGATAGTCTTTTCCTTGTAACGGTTCACCCAGCCTAGATGGGGAAATTCTGAACTTGTCTTGAGCTTCAAGACCTTGCCCTGAGTGATTAGTAAAATGTCCTTTCTGAAAAAGAAAGTGATAAATTATTTCATTTATTGGAATAAAACGGCCTGACCGTAAGGAGAAGACGGTCTGATACTCTCTGGTACTGATGGAAAGAGAGTTTGTTAATGTTCCTGACCACAGATCAGCAAGAGATTAGAATAGAGATTTAGTGCATAGTTTTCCTCATTTCCAGCATCAGGTAAGTTTTCTGTTGCTTCTGGTAATTCTTAGTACGTACCTATTGCAAAGCTGGTATGGAATGCTTGATTTTGTAAAGGCTCTGGGGTGAGAATTGCTGTAGCCTTGTTTCATGTGTGTCTCTTTGTTGAACGGGGGAACATGAACCTTGATACGTGTTTGTGCTTCTCTTTTCAGCGAGGAACTGACCCGCCTTTGGAATTTGTGTCCCGATAACATGGAAGCTTGTAAATCTGAGAGCAGGTAGGTAAAAAGTGGTATGTCGTTGTCTAAAGCTAACTTTCCGCTCATTCATTACATACTAGACTACAATTACTAAAAAACTGGCATATGGAAAGTGTCTAAGATGATCTTAGGTGGTGTGCCATTTCACTCTGTGTCTTGAGAGAACCCGGTTGCGTGAACCTTTTGCCTTGGCATCTCCTTGCAGTTTCCTTCACTAGTGTGTATGCTGTCGGTAATTTTCATTGCTTAGTGAAGTGAAATCTGAGCTAGAAACCAGGTGGAAACTCCCATTTTGTAGAGCGTGATTGTATAATTAACTACCTTACATAATCCAGGAAGATTGCCAAGTCTGGCTGTAACGAAGTTAGCATGCTGCTTGGCTGTGATTTTCAAGCGGGCGTGGGCTTTGAACAGGACTAGGTCGGAGGGGACGAGCTAGCAGGCATTGTTTCTGTGCATACCGGGTCGACTAGTGGTGCAGATGGAGAAAAATACAATTATTGGCTATCCCTTCAGCTTGCACAATTGTAGGAAATACTGCAAATGTACTTTGCTGTGTCACTTCGTTAAAGACTGGGTAGTCTGTTTGTGTGCAGACGTGATGCCTGGGAGGAAAGTTCGGAAAAGGAACGGGACGGTTCCCAAAGAGAACTTTGCGAGTGGTGGCTGATGAGGCTGGGGAGAGGTTCCAGCTGTGCACATGGCCCGAGTGGAGGAACTGCTTTTCCAGAGGTCAAGCGTTCCACAGAGAAAGTGCCCTCCATTCTCGTGAGACTGGCGTGTCGCGGGGGGCCTCTGACAGGAGACTTGCCTTTACTAGGCCAGGGGCTAAAGGTGGAGCTGTGTTTGGAAACAGAGCCTTTGATTCCCTGTGTGTGATTGTGTTCTGCTGCAACTGCTTTGAATAAATAAAACCCCAAAATAAACAAGTGGAGGTAAACCAAGAAAATGCATGCCGCGGTAAACAGGAAGGAGAAGACCCCGAGGGACCTGGATTCGGCTCCAAGTTTTATTACAGGCTTTGCGACTCGACGTGATCAAGTGACTGTAACTCTTTGCTTTGGTTCCTGGTGGCTTCGTTCAAATGGGGTCATACTTCCTCAGCTGTCCTCTTCAGATAGCCAGTTTGGGGACACCGCAGCAGGGTTCCAGTCAGATGGGTTTTCAAGGTGTTGGCTTTGGTTCCAGTAGTCAGTGATAATATGACACTTAGACACACATGGGGCACTGCTTTCCTGAGCAAAACGTGTTTTTCAAAACAAGGTGAATTTACAGGGCTGCGTGCTTCCCCCTGCCCCAGACGGTTACCAGGTTCCCTTGTAGAAGCAGATGTGTCTCTGTGAAACATTAGGCGGGAGAAACACAGACCGTTACGAGCTTGCTTTGTGCCACAGCTAATCTTGGCTCGCAGTTAACCTGCAGCTCTTCAGTAACCTGCATTTCTTGTTTGTAGTCTGCACAGCAGCCAGCTGTCCTGATGGTTGTGAATATTATTTCTGTTGGTTTTTTAGGTCACGGTTCCTTATGTGCTGGTTTGAGTACCTTTCCGAAGCAACCGCTAGCTCTTCCAAGAACAGAAACATCAGTTGCCTTTTTGATATGTCCCCTATGAACCATAAATATTGTCTTTTAAATCACAGAGGAGCAGTGGTTGGGAGGGGCCTCTGGAGTTCACCTAGCCTTCCCCTTGCTCAAAGCAGGGTGAGCTAGAGCAAGTTGCCTGGGACCATCTCCAGTCAGGTTTTGAACGTCTCCGAGACTGGAAATTCCACAGCCTTCCTGGGCAACCTGTCCCAGTGTCTGACCGCGCTCCCAGAAAAGCTGGGGGATTTTATTCTGATGCTTAAGTGGAGTTTCCTATATTTCCATTTGTGCCAGCTGCTGCTTGTACTTACACCAAGAGCGTTAAGCCTGACTCTCTCTTCACTCACCCCATCGGGCATTTACTACCCATGATCCCTCTTTCCTCCAGTGTAAACAGTCCTAGCTTCCCCGGCCTCTCCTGGATGCCAGATGTTCCTGTTCAGGTACAGCCTTTTGCATGGGCCAGTCCCTTCTTTTGCTGGGGAGCCCAGAAGTGGACCTAGCACTCCCGGTGTATCTTGCCAGTGCTGAGTAGAAGGGAAGGATCATCTCCCTTGACCCATTGGCAGTCCTCTTCCTAATGCAGCCCAGGATGCCACTGGCCTGGCTTGCCAGAAGGGTGCCTTGGTGGCTCATGTACGTGGTGGTGTCCACCAAGACCTTGTCTGCCAAGCTGCCCCTGTCAGCCCCAGCATGTCCTGGTGCCTGGGGTTGTTCTTCCCCAAGGGCAGGACTTAGCATTTCCATTTCCTGAGCTTCATGAGGTTCCTGTCAGCCAATTCCTCCGGTCTGCTGAGGTGCCACTGGTTGGCAGCACAGCCCTCTGGTCTGTCAACCAATTCTCACAGTTTGTAGTGTTAGCAGACTTGCTGGGGGTGCCCTGTCCCATCATCAGTAGGTCAGTAATGAAGGTGCACGTGCTTGCTGCTGGGGTTTGTCTCGGACTGGCTTGGGTGTCCAGGTGGTTTTGTGTCCAGCTTACCTACAGCTGCCACGTGAGGTGAAAGGTGACGTTAGTTTTCTGGTTCTGGGTTCTTAGGTGCTAGTCTGGTGCTATCCTGCTTTTCTGGGTGGCTGAGGGGAGACCTTAGCGTTCTCTACAGCTACCTGAAAGGAGGTTGCAGAGAGGTGGGTGTCAGTCTCTTTTTTCCCAGGTAAAAAGTGATGGGACAAGAGGAATCGGCCTCGAGTTGTGCAGGGGGAGACTTAGTTTGGATATTAGGAAACATTTCTTCACCAAAAGGGTTGTCAGGCACTGGAACAGGCTGCCCATGGGAGTGGTTGAGTCACCATGCCTGGAGGTGTTAAACGTGTGTCCATGTGGCGCTCTGGGACATGGCTTAGGGTAGACTTGGCAGTGCTGGGTTAACGGTTGGGCTCGATGGTCTTTAAAGGTCTTTTCCAACCTAAATGATTCAATGAAGGTGCCAAGTAGTACTGACCCGGTATGGAGCCCCAGCACACACTAGTGTGCCTCCAGCTGGACTTCATGCCACTGGTGGCATCTCTTTGAGCCCAGGAGTTCAGCTGCTTTTCAGTCCCCTTCCCATAAAGCAGTGTCTCCTGATGCCTGTGGATTTTGGACCTGTGTTGACCATACTCTTACGGCAGCACTTTCGGCAGAAGGTGCTGGGATCCCCGGGGGTGGCGGGGGGGTGGTAGAGAGGCCGTGTTTTCCTTATCCTGTCAAATTGCAGAAAGATAACAACCATTTGGAGGCCCCTGGAGCGCCCCTGCACGCGGCAGCGCGTGGTTACTGCAGCCTGTCCGTTCCAGGCGCCCTTATGAAAGTCTTTTTTCCCCGCTGCCAGATTTCTTCGGCGTGTGTCGCCGAACGCTCTTGATGGACGTTCGTGTCGCCTTCTGTGCTAGGCAGTGCTGGTGGTACGCGTCAGTGCTCACCTGTTGGTAGGCGGTTATCTGCTGCGTAGCAGGGGGGATCTTTGCTGACTTTGCGGTTGTTCGGTTGGAGCAAGCTGGCTGCTGCAGGAGTTCCTTCAGCGGATAAGCTTGAGATGTGTACGAAGGAACAGAAACCCGGCTATTTTCGAGTAGGTCGTGAGGAGGGTTAAGCTCCTTATTTTATTTTATTTTTTAGGGAATATATGCCAACGTTGGAGGAATTCTTTGAAGAAGCTATTGAACAAGCAGACCCTGAAAACATGGTCGAAAATAAGTACAAGTATGTCAGACTTTCATGTGTTTCACTTTATTTTCTTCTCTTTCATGTTTGGATTGTTGAAGAAATCTGACAGCTCTCTGCATTACTGACATCTGTGTAGGACTCCAGGAGTTGGAGGGGGACTTTTTACAAGGGCCTGTAGTGACAGGACAAGGGGTAACGGGTTTAAATTGAAAGTGGGGAGGTTTAGATTGGATATCAGGAAGAAGTTCTTCCCGGAGAGGGTGGTGAGGCACTGGAACAGGTTGCCCAGAGAAGCTGTGGATGCCCCATCCCTGGAAGTGTTCAAGGCCAGGCTGGATGAGGCTTTGAGCAACCTGGTCTAGTGGAAGGTGTCCCTGCCCATGGCAGGGGGGTTGGAACTGGATGGTCTTTATCTTCCCTTCCAACCCAGACCATTCTGTGATTCTGTGAATGTACAAAAAATGTCTAAGTTTGGATTTTATTAATTAGTAAATGCCTCTGATCTTTTTCTGTGCTTTTACAGATGCCAGAATCTTACCAACCAACCTTGTATTTTATTACAGGGCTGTGAACAATTCCAACTATGGCTGGAGAGCGCTGAGGCTTCTAGCTCGCAGAAGTCCCCACTTCTTCCAGCCAACAAACCAGCAGTTCAAGAGTTTACCTGAATATCTAGAGAACATGGTAATCAAATTAGCCAAGGAGCTGCCTGTGAGTAATGTTACCTTATAATAATAAATGATTCATTTGGCTTCTTGCTTGTCTCTCTGCAGTCCATGTGGTATGCGGGGAGGGTGGGGGCAGAAATCCACAGGGAGAAAGAAGCCTTTGTACGCTCAGGTGAAGATTACAAGTAAAACCGGTCTGAACGGTGAAGATGCCAGTAGCACAAAGCGGGTGCTGAGCTGTGCCTCGCATGCCGCGGGCAGTGCTGCTGGTAGGCAGGAGTAGATTTGCACCCAGCCGCTCGGGTGGCGTGTCGCGGGGCAGACCGCTCCCGCCGAAGGTTGGGCCTTGGTTGAAGGCGTGAGCCGGTGCTGCGGCCAGGGAAGGGCAGCAGCTGTGGCTGAAACATAGGACGAGAGGAAGCCTTTTGTTAGCCTTTTGTTTCTCTCGGCTGGTCAGCAGCTAAATCAGAGTTAAGTGTGTTTGTGTTTGCCACCTTCTAGAAGTTGGAAAGTACAGAAGACACTGAGGAATTCCAGAGTGAGGGGGGGGAAAAACAATCATCGGTAGCAATCCCGTGGAGAGTTGGTGGTGTTTATTTTTGAAGTGCATAATAAAGGCAGGTATGAAATGCTTCGCTGTAGTCACTGTGAAAAGGAGAGAATGCTGCGAGGTCACTGCATCCTTCCGTCAGCTTCTTAGCGCGGTCTGTGGTTTATGAGAACGCTTGTTACCAGTGGTTTGGGTACGAGAGGGAGGCCACGGGGCGTTTTTAATTCTCAGATGGGATCAGGGCGGGTTTTCTGTTCTCTCACGCATTCCAGAAACAATCAGAGCTGTAGAATTTCTCTTTAAATGCAGAATTCCTCCAGTGACGTTTAGTTCTCTCATTGTAGCCTCCTTCGGAAGAAATAAAAACAGGGGAAGATGAAGATGAGGAAGATAACGACGCTTTATTAAAGGAAAACAATGAAAGTAAGAGTCGCATGTTCTCAGTCCTACCAGTTTCTGTTTTGCTGTAGAAGCTGTGTTTTATCATGGTTTCCACGGCAGGTCAGCGGTCCCGGTTACCCCGGCACCTCTGACTTGAACCCACGTCTGTACCCAGAGGTGCAGCCTTTCTGTGGGGCAGGGCAGCTTAGCACCCTCTCAGTCCTGTGGCCTGCAGCACCGAAAGCATCCAACTTGTTGGATTAGCACTTTCCGCCAGGAGCCTCTTCCGCCTTTGCTGCGGCACGATCCGTGTTGGCAGCGTGGGTAGGTGTTTGTAGCTAAAGCGCCGCCGGTGCTGCTGTGTAAAAACCTACCCGAGTGCCCCCTGCCCCGCTTTCCTCTTCTCTCTGCCCTGCGATTGCCAGGGCAGGTGCCTCCCTCCAGCCCCCGCTGCAGTGGGTAGCTGTGGGACTTTCAGGTATGGATATATTCCAGCTCTGAGGTCTTTACCTCGTCTCAAATGTCTTGAAGGCTGGTCTGGGAGAAGAGCAGCCTTCCTGACAAACGTACCCTCTTGTCCATTCCTCATTGTGATCCAGTCCTTCCACTTTGTCCCTTGCCTGGCACTCCAATGTGTTGTGCTCCCGCCTGTCCTTCCCTGTCTCCTGTGCCTTAGTGCCTTCTTCCGCCCTCGTTCACGCCTTCGTCTCACAGCCCCTTCTTCCTTGCGTGTTGTGTCCCTGTATGCTGGCTCTCAGATCCAGCATGGACAGATGGGACACGCAGTGCGTGGTTGCCCAGAGAAGCTGTGGATGCCCCATCCCTGGAAGTGTTCAAGGCCAGGCTGGATGAGGCTTTGAGCAACCTGGTCTAGTGGAAGGTGTCCCTGCCCATGGCAGGGGGTTGGAACGGGATGGTCTTTAAGGTCCCTTCCAACCCCAACCATTCCGTGAAGCCACACGCTGGATACTGCTGGCCATGTGGTTGAAAGATTTTGCTGCCAGTGGAAAGCCGCCATGGGCTGCTGTGACTGACCCTCCTGTTGCCCCTTTCCGCCCAGCACCTGACCTTTGCCGCGGTCTCCTTGCCGACAGCGGCAAGTTCAGCCTAATGCTGCCTGCAACAGCCGGCGCAGCTTCGCGCTGGTGAATTTACAGCTTTACTTCCGTCTGGTCTTCGGGCAGAGCTGAGGTCTGTACGCCGCTGTGCTTAGGAACGGGGGGTGATCCGAGTGGGTTTGTGGTCTCGCTGTTTGTCATCTTCCGTTCTTTCCCCTTGAGTTTAGCTCGGATAACTGAGTGTGACTGACGGAGAGGCACTACAGAGAGTCGAAACTTCCACTCCATGCCAGCTGGCTCTTCCGGTGGCGTGAGATCTGTTAGGAATTCAGAATACACATAGAAATTGGTCACAACAGATGGGCTTTAGGGTTTTTCTCTTTGGAAGTGTGACGGGAACCGAGGTGGTAAAGCCGTAGGTTGGGGCCCGTGGTTGCAGGCCCACCAGCGCAGCCACCGCAGCGCTTGGCTTCTCAGCAGAGCGGAGGGCCTCTGCTTATTATCTTCGTGCCGGCAAATTCCTTGAAGTACTGACTGCATCGTACCGTTACCACCCTATTCCCAGTCCTGCTGCTAAAAAAAGGTGGAAGGGAAGCAAAGGGCAGACAAGGGAGGTTCCATTTGCAGTCTCCGGAGGCGTTCCCTGCCTCTCACTGTGATCCTGTCTCCCTTTCCCCCCTCCCAGGCCCGGAGGTACAGCGGGACAAAGCCATGACGGGCGACCAGATCGAGCTGTTTGCCAACAGGCTGGGGGAGCAGTGGAAGGCCTTGGCCCCCTACTTGGAGATGAAGGACGCTGACATCCGGCAGATCGAGTCGGACAGCGAGGACGTGAAGATGAGGGCGAAGCAGCTGCTGGTGGCCTGGCAGGACCAGGAGGGCATAAACGCCACCCCCGAGAACCTGATGGCGGCGCTGAGCAAAGCCGGGTTAGGTGACCTTGCCGAGAGCCTAACCAGCGACGCCGACGGCAGCGGCTAACTCTGCTCGCGCCGACTGGTCCTGGGGTCATGGCGGTTGGTGACCGCGGCTGTTGCGGTTGGCGGTGTCCGGTTGTGACCAGTTTGTGTGTTGTTTCTGTTGTTGCTAGGTAACAGCTTTTTTGATAGGTATTTTATGTTCAATAAACGATAAAACTTTGTAATGATATTGTTTGGCTGCCCAGATTCCCTGAGGAAAAGACGAGTCATCCTGATCCCAGAAAGAGGAAGCCTCACCTCGCGTGGTGGAGGATGCGGAGTCAGGCGGCAGCGGTGCCGGGGTCGCTCCAAGCCGTTGACAGTCGGAGGCTGCCCAGCCGGGTCAGTGGGGTTTCTCAGGGCACGGGTAGGCGTGGAGGACTTGTCCGTCGGGGTGGGGAGCTGCAGGGCGTCGGAACGTGCCTGCGTGATTCCACTTCGGTTGTGGTGGGGACCCACGTCGGCTGTCGGTGCCCTCCGAGGGGTGCTGCGCTGCCCGCCCTCCTGCGGGAGAGCCAGTTCTCTCCGGACAGTGTCAGTAAGTGGGGGGGAGTCTGTGCCTGTTTGTGTTGGCACTTACCAGCCTCTGGGCGTGTCTGGCTCTGGAGGGTCACGAGAAGGCAGTTCCTTTGTCCCGGTCACCGGGAAGTGACCGTTGGTTTCATTTTAAGGCCAAAGCTAGTTGTTGGGCACGGGCTGCGGCGTTTTCCCTCAGGTTTCGTGGTGGTGTAGCTGGCTGCAGCTTGTTCTGTGGCCGTTTCTTGTAAAATTTGGGTCATTCAGTGGAATCTGCCTAAAAGTATCGAGTGATTGGAAAACGAGGTAGCACAGACCTGTTCTCTGCAGAGTACTGCTTCCGTTACTGAATCCTGCCTGTGGATGTGCAGGGAGGCTGGATTCCAGCCTGGAGGGGCGGGTTCTTGCCTGCAGAGCCGTTGGCGAGGGCTTTGTGCCTGCTTCCCCCCGGTTTTGGATTTAGCTGTATTAGGAATTGGGTTATTGAATATTCCCAGGGGAAGTCAGTGGGGGCTGATGTGTGGGACAGTCGTCGGGAATAATGCAGCCCACGTCTTGCCTCCCGCGGCAGGTGCAGCTCGGCGGGAGGGATGGGGTGTAAGGGTTTCAGTCGGTTAAGGGCCTTGAGCGTACTGTGAAGGGGGGCATGTGGGCTGACGGGCGGCTCCTGAATGTGGCCTACCTTCACCTGGGGGGGTGGGCGAGGCTGGCCCCCACGAAGGCAACGGAAGGGAGCCATGTCCGGCCCGTTGTGTTCTTCGTGCTGCGGGAATGAACTGTAACCCCAGCACTCGGGTTCAAGGTGAGAGGATTTGGGCAGAGCCGTCTCCTGGCTGAGCTCGGAGCCCCTTTCCTGAGGCGGCACCAGTGGGTGTACGGCCTGCAGTGGGTTATTCTGCACCACCTGACAGGCATGACCTCATCAGAAGGTGACAGCTGAAGTCAGACTCACTGGGGAGACCCTGGCTCCTTCCGGCTGTGGACAGCAGCTGAGGGGACACCTTGATCACGGGCCCACAGCTGGGGGATAGTGTTCCGCGGAGCGGCAGCTGGCCACAGGCGTGGTCTGTCTCCTCCTCAACCCTGGACTGGGAGGGGAGCCTGCGCCATGGCTCCGGGGTACACAGGAACAGTGGGTGTGACCCTGGCGCTTCTCTGGCTGCAGCCAACAGACACACTTTTCCCACTGCTGCGCCCCCAACAGCTCTAGTCCTGGGGGAAGGAATGGGAGTTACCGCAAGCGAAGCCCCATTGGCACCCACCGCACTGGATGTTACCTACGCGTGCCAGGGGAGGAGGAGGCAGATCCCTATGGCATAAAGACAGCGGCTTCGTTACGCGACTGCGCCGATGGGCGTCCCGAGAACACACGGGTACTGACTGCGCTACCCCGACGTGACGCTGGTGAACGGAGACACGCTGTTGATCACCATTTATTCCGAAGTGATGAGATGCCAGCAACAGAACAGACTGAATCAGCAGGTCAGGCTGGACAAATACCCGATGGTAGCCACGGCTGTGGGCAGCAGCACTGAGTTACGCAACAAGGCAACAGTTTCCCTTCCCCCTTCCTAAGGAGATGGCCGGGGAGGGCGAAGGATGGGCAGCTACTGTGGTATGAACCATGCAAGAGGAACGAATGTGAGAGTAGGTGTGTAATAAATACCTGATGACACCGGGGGGGATGGGGGGGGGCAGGGAGAGGCTCGTTTAAAAAAATTATCATCTTCTGCAGGACGTTAAAGCTATTTTAAGTGTCGTCACCACCACGGCGGGTGGCACGGTCCGGTCACTAATTGGTAGGTGGATCAGTTTTTTTTTGAAGTGATACCCCTCTTCCCACTGAAAAGGGTTTGAACGAATCAGCTCTCCCCTGGCTGAAGCGCTGGGGTTAAGGAAGTGATCAGTAATCAACATTTATTTCACACCTAGGCAGAACAGCTAACACGGAAGACTACGGCTCAGCTTCGTCTTCAATGACTTCGATTCTGCGCGGCCCGTAGAGTAGAACGTAAGCTATATGCCAGTCTCCACCCCCGGATAGCCTCAAAATATCTTCGGGTGTGACGATGCTGACTTTGTCGTCATCAAACTTAATCCATTCATCTGCAAGAAAAACGAGGGGACGACTCGTCGTTCAGCGACTCGTGATTTTACCCACGGCCATCCCAAGGGGGCTGAACCGCCCCTTCAGCCAAAGGAGCTGCGAAGGGTGGCTAACGGGGGTACGTACACACGTATTTACCTTGTTTCCTTTTCACCCAAGAGACGTAATGCCCCGAGGAGCTGGATCTGCCCTGATGTGTTAGCACTGCCTGCAGGTCGTAATAGCCGCAGTTATTGGAACCAGTATCTGAAGAACAAGGGGAAAGAGAAAAGCCGTAAGTCCCCGGTGAAGAGCGAGCAGGCAGGCACGGCGCCATAGCTCTGCACAGTGAGCTAGCACCGTGCTGCTACTGGGGGTTTGAAGCAGGAGCAGCGGCCTGGACAGCCTCTCATGCAAGGGTAGTGTTCCTTGGCCTGATGCAAACACGTATCGGGGCGTGCAATCAGTAGAGCCAGGTGGGACTGGCCACTCCTTCCTTCCACCACCAGCTGCTGCCTGCGGTTGGGGCGAGCCCCCAACCTGCAAGGGCTGACGCGCTTGGGTACCACGAGGGGTGTTACGGGCCCCAGCGCACCTTAACTGCGCCTCTCCGTGCTCCAGCCCATCCCGTTTTCCCTGCGCTCTCCAGCCCGTCAACGCTGCCCCCAGCTCTTCATGGGGTGCGTCACCCACAGACCGAGGGGTCAAGTTCGGCTCAACAAGGCCTCCAGAGCACTTTCTGCACCACATAAGGGCGAATGCCAAGGCCCCATGAGCACCACCTCCGCAGTTCTACAGGTCTAGGGCCGGTTTCTGGGTCGATTTCCGCCACCCACGGACAAGGTACAGACCACGTGTCCTCGGGTGCACAGCAAGGCCTCTGATGGGTGACAGGTCTGCGACTATCGCAACAGCGTTTTGACTCGCCCCATCTTTCCTCCCCTTAAATTTCTGTCAGTTGCTGAAGGTTAATTTTCAAAGGCATTAAAAATAACCCAGGTTCTCAAAATATTCCTGCCATCAGGTCCACTTAAACACAGGTAAAGAGTTACTTTCAAAGAGATTTAATTCCCTCTACTCACCGTCAGGAAAAGAAAACGGCTCATATTTAACTTCTTTCTGCGCACCATCGCTTTTACTAGACTAAAGAACAGAACACGCTGAGTTAACATGGGAGGGGTTTGAGAAAGCTTGAGCACAGTCACATCAAATACCGACTCTCTGTGTGCTTAAAGATGTTTCTAAGCCTTAAAGTTCTTCGTTCAACTCCAAACAAGTTCTGCTGCTGTAATTCCAGCCAGGCATCCCGAAGCCTCATCCCAACAAGATGACTCTCTAACATCAAGTATGCCATTTAGCATGCATCGCCTAGACTCTTCGCCCACCAGACTGGCAGGGTTGGAGCCCAAAACCCATTCTCCAACTGAAGATGTTATTCCTTGCGAGGGACTTGGCAGAGGCGACAACAAGAAAATAGCAGCGACTGACCCCAGGAGCCAGCACGCTCCGGTGTACAACAGCCCTCTGCCCTCGCTCCTGCCTGCGTACGAGGAGACGCCAGCCTTGGTCAGCCGTTGCCACGAAACTGCCAGGAGCCTGGCCAGGAAACGAGTAGCAAACTTTAAAAAGTGGCTAAACCACTACGGTTTTAGCTTACTTTTTTTTTTTTCTCCCCTTCTTTAACGAAGGGTGGAGCAGATTTAGAATATAGGGACAGGGTGGGAGAGGGAACCATTTACCAAGTTTTTAGAGCAGAGTCTATCTCTCATCAAGCAGTCACATCGAAGCAGACACTGTGTTTTCATGAAAATTCACAAAGAAAAGCTCTGTGGCTCAGTGCCGAGGGGTTTGACTGCTAAATAACGAAAGAATACATTTAAGGGAGCCGGGGTTTCTCTAGTCCTTATTGGTACCCAATTTCAGCTGCATGACTTCATCAAACCGACCAGGAAACTTACATTCTTTGGCTGCTGATTGACTTTTTTGTCTTCTAGATCTTTGAATTTTGATCGGTAAGACACCATCTTTTCCTGAAGGTCTGGCGTACAGAGCTCGTAGACATCCAGCATGAGAGGGAATTTAACATCCTGGGCAGGAAAAAGCGTAAAGATTATTAGTGTCATTTGGTACTCGACATGCCCCGTCTCCCTCTCCAGAGAGCCAGACGCTGATACGGGAAGCGATGGTTGCCGTAAATGCTTCTCATCAACCTCAGAGCACCCTCCAGCGGCTGAAATCCCAGCCCTCTCCTAAACAACCACTCTCCCTCCGATCCACCGGTGAAGGGAGACCGAAACGCATTCCTGATGGTGTTGGAGCAAACTCACTTCTGCCCCCGACCTCCTCCCCCAGCCTGTTTTGGCAGTAGGGTCTGCCAGGCCCCACCGTGACGGGGAGCAAAGCAACGGCGCTGTTGGGCATCGTTAAGTGCAGTTTAAAAGCCAAGAGCCGAGCAAACAGCCTCCAAGGATCAGCCGTCTACTACAAACTCGCCGGGAAGCGTAAAGGGGAAATCCAGCTGCAGAAAACCCGCTCACCTTGAGGACTTTGGCATTCACAGATTCTTTCTCTTTGTAAAAAAAACGAACCATCTGGATGGTCAGGTACGCTGGCAGGCGACTGATTTTAGACTACAAAAGATGGAGAAAATAAGGGATATATTATTTTAACATATTAAATAATTTCCAACTGGTCCTACTGGCAGCGGCCCTGCAGGCGCTGTAAACACCCCTCAGGCGCTGCTGCGGCACAAACCGCCCGTTTCGGGACAGAAAACCTGACGGCGGTGGAAAGAAGCATAAAAGGGAACAACAAAGGCACCACTCACGGATTTGATGTAGAGCGCGTTTCTCTGCAGCGTTGGGGAGAGCTTGGTGATTTCCTCCTGAAGACGCTGCCGAGACACAAAGGCAGTAGGCACAGACGTTCACTGTAAAGCGCCGCGCGGACAAACCAACCGCGATATAAATCTTGTGCCGCCCATGGCTGCTGCCACACCCCACGGAATTCTGAAAATCCTTGGCAGGAAGGCGGTGCCATTTGTTCAGCTCCAGGCTTGTTCCTGAGCCCTGACAACACGGAGCTGCTCTCTGCGGAAAACCCTGTTCTGCGGGAGTGGAACCTGCAACTGGGTTTGGTTACGGGTGTGTCCTGTCTTGTCACACCTCCAGGGGCCACACACCTTGTCACAACGGGGCCCCCAGTCTGAAGCAGACAGAGCTGTGTACGAGGAGTCAGGTGGTGATAACTCTACTTCCAGGGACCTTTCCAGGGAAAGACCGGCCTGGTTATTAGTGTTGTGACTCTCCTGCTATGGGCAAGCCAGCGTATGGATTGTAGCAGACCTATTCTGCCCTGACAGGGAGGTGTACTTTTTTCATAATCTTTTTAGTCTGTGAGCATTAACTACTTTCTCTTACTTTTCCTTCTAAACTCAGTCAAAAAAGAAAAAGCAGATACAAAGATGATTTCAGAACCATGCAACTTGGTCCCGTCCTGTACACACCAGGTCACTGCTTCTACCCCTGCTCTTAGACAAATACTCTGCAAGAGCACTTACTACAAATCTTGGGTAGCAGCTTCTCTCCTCAATCCCCTAGATTCTCAAAAAAACAAAAAAAACCCCCCCAA
>NW_010239880.1:0-44758 GCF_000690775.1 Eurypyga helias | reverse complement strand
CGGCACGTCCCCCCGGGGACTCTCCCTAGCTCCGGACCCGGGCTCAGCCGCCGTCGGGCAGGGCCTCCCCGTGCCACACGGGCTGTCCCTCCTCTGGAAACCCGTGCCGGGCACTGCGCTGTCGCCGGGAAACCCCTGTTTGCCGGGGATCTGCACAGGCTTGGTCCTCACAGCCCTCGTCCCTTTTAAATCACCCTCCAACTCTCTTCACGGGCTCCCTGCGCTTGTGCTTTCTGGTCCGTGATTTCTGTCTGGTGGCATTGTCCCATCTACGGGCAGTACTTTTTCTTACCCTGAAAGTACTTTTTCTTACCCTGTATCTTACCCTGATACACCCGTCCTGCTCTCTGCCTCCTGCTCTCTACTGTCAGATTATTTCCTGTTACCAGATGTATATAATTGCCAGCAATGCCGATACTGTTTGGTTTTTTTAAATCTGTTTAAGTCTCTTGTTGGTCTTGCAGAAAGGACAGAAGTCATGGTCTGTCTCCCCCCACCCTGTCTTCTGCTAACCCTCTATGTTCTTGTCACTGTCCAGTTCATCTTTTCTCATTCTCGTGATACCTGTTTTCACTGAACCATGTAGGAAAATTCTTCCACCTCTATAGTGTTCCCACTTTAACTACTCTTTCCTATGTGGCTTTGGACTCCTCCCTGTTTTATCTTTCCTCCTTGTGGGTTTACATGCTTCTCTCACTAACTTTCACTGTATTTTGTTCAGTGAGAGTTTACTGGTAGACTCATTAAGATACCAATAAACTCTGTTTTTGTTGCTTGGGGATCCAGTCTACCTACTTTGTTCTGACAGAAAAACATGCGTCCTGATGTTCCTTACCCCCCCTCTGCTCCTAGTCATTCAGTCTTTAGAACTGGGAAGCAAGATATGATGGATGGATTTATATGTGATGGGGTAAAAGTGTTGCTATGGTAAAGGATTCAAGGGCCAAGGTCTTTTTCTTTCTGTTTTCTACAGAAAGAAATAATAATACATCCTTGACCCTGTGGGATTTTGTGTTTTATTTTGTTATGATGAGTAGGCTTTTTTCCCCTTTGAGATGGGTAAAAATAATGTGGGATGAAATGCTGGTGTAGTGGTTGTCACACATTGACACCTAAATTTTGTTCATGTCCTCTTCTGCTACTGGTGTTTCCTCCAGCATTGTATGAAGGCTGCATTGTGCTTTCAGTTGTGTGAATTTGGAGTTACTGCAATGGAAACAGATTTTACGCACAAGACATGCGGTCTGATTGGATTGGTTCCCTTGTTTCCAAAAATTGTCTGGAAAGTCAGTTATTAAAATAACATTACATGGATTTGTTTTGCCACTTTCAAAACAGAAGTAGCTTAAATTTTATTGTAATTCTAGGTTCATGATTGTTATTGTAGCTTTCAGCTGCGTCTTAACCACAAGGTGATTAATACAGTTCTGTTCTACTTAGATGATGCTCTACTTTTGTGCTTGCTGAAGAAACTGGCTACTGTTAAGTCAGGGTGCACAGTCAGTAGCTGGCCACTCGCCATACTGAGTCGGCATTTCCAGATGCAGTGGTCCAATCTGTTCAGTTGCCTCAGGAAACAGTGGTTTTGCTGCGGTAGACAGCAGAGCCATCAGTTCTTTTCTGCTATGTATGTTTTCTTTTCTCTTCAAAACACTTGTATCCTATGGAGACCTCCTACTCTTTTTTTATGCTTCTTGATGAAAGGGAAACTCCTTCCAAGTTTGCGAGTCTCTTTGCATGTGCCTAAATAGTTTAGACCTCCAAAGTAAAGCCAGCAGTGGACATTATTTTTGAAGACAGTCTCAACCAAAGTATTTGTTTTGTCCTGTTCCTAGCCTTGCTTTAAATTCAACTGCTACAGCATGTAGTAGCGTGTTAGAGCCGTGCAGTACCTGTGACGTACAGCAAAGGCGGAGTAGCTGCGAATGAGAATGTTGGTTTGAGGGGTGGAAATTCTACATCATAAACTCCCTGCAGTGAACTTGTTCACTGTGTCAAAATTGTGACTTGATATTGAATCCAAAGCTGCTGTGGTGTGTGGTTGTTGATTTCTTTTTGGTTTTGATTTTTTTTTAAACTGTGGTTCCTAGGAAGACTCTTCTGCCGGGTCAGAGCTTTATAGAGCAACTTCCATTGTTGCTGGTAACAATGTGCTTCAAAGGAACTGCTGGATTCCTTTTCTAGACTTGGCTAGGAGAGTCATATCGCGTTGTAGCTTACTTGCAGACTTTTGTTTGAAGAGTATTGAGATGGTGACTGAAGAAGAAAAAAATTAGTGATCTTCAATGCTGAATAGCTTTTCATTTGTTATGGCCTTGATTGCCATAGAAGGCTGTGAGATCAGTCCTGTAACTGATCACTGTTGACCCCTAAAGTCAGTGATGAGAACTGGTCGTGGTAAATCCATGTTTTTAATGTAATAGGGTGGAAAAATAAGAACGTAGAAGTGGCTCATATTCTGAAGAGAAAGCACTTTGCCTTGAATCAAGACTATATCTAAAATTGCATGTAATAATAAAGTCTCCTTGGTATGGCCTTACTTTGAATTCAATCATCCAGGCTACTGAAAAGGGATAATATCTCATCGCTTTAAGACAACAGCACTTGATTTTGTTTATAATATATGCACTTGCATGCAGTGTGTACAAACTGCTTGTGTGTTTTGTGAGTCAGACAAAAAATTGATCAAAGTGGTTAATTTGGATCTTTTGTGAATTATTTCTCCTTAAAATGGAGATCTGTGGTGACAGACATCTGTGAAATAGTGTTTTTGACATATGCCCAGGTCTGATCTCGGAGATAAACTTGCTTACAGACAGACAAGCCTGTTTACTGTCCTTTACTTAGGGCTAACATAACCCAATTATGTAAAAGGTGGCCTCAGGTATGTCTACTTTTTGCATTCAGCAGAATGGTCAGCTCTGCATTATATTCAGACTAGTATTGGCTTCAGCTGGAATGAACTTTTACCTTGGATACTTTTATTTTGCTTATTTCTCAGTGAATATGACAAAAAAAAAAGAATATTCAATCAGATATTTGTCATCTTTAACACATTTACTATAAATTTTTGTCCAAAGTTAAGGAAAAGTTTTGTATGTAAAAAATGCAGATGATGATGTGTGGATGTGTGGAGGGAGGATTAAGTGTGTGGAGTACCTCAATACTAATGTGTAAGTCCAGATATCCAGATTGACTTTTCAAAATTCAGTTTTTGTGTAGAGTAGGTTTTTTGGTTTTGTCTGTAAGCAGTACTTTACAACAGGTGATGGAGACCATGCGATACTCCTTTACAGTGGTGAAGAGTGTGTGTGTGAGATAACATGGCAAGTGCCAGATTTCTGGACTGCGTACTTCCGGGTCACCAACTTCTTGGACCCACAGGTATTGTACGGCTGTCAAGGTTTTGGATATATGACATTACTGTGGAATCTTAATGTCAGAAAATTATTCGCTGCTTTTGTTTGTCAGTGCTTCTCTACCACAGTGTTTTTTCAGCCTCTGTCAGTAACTTTGAGGAGAATCAAAATGGCCACCTTGCACAGTGTTAGTGTGGCTTTCATTAGCTTCGTTTATTTTGTGCTTGCAGAGGGTTTGCAAACCCTCCCCAAGGTTTTTCATTTGCTCTTTTGCAAGGGTGAGAGTGGAAGTGTGTGTATGTGAGATGGGCTTTTTTTTGCCCACCAGTGGTTTGAGGCCACAATAAGTGGATATCCGAGAGTGGATGCATACCCGAGAGTGGATCACTGCTCGGTGGTGTTTTGGGTGTTTACTCACAATATGGTGTTGATGGTAATTGCTACTCTGTCCTTCTTTCCTAATAGCCTTTTGTCTTCTTGCTAAGAATTTTTTAATTGGAGCTTTTTCTTCCTGTTTCTGCCAGGTTTCAGAAATTCATTAAGCTACCGACACTGCAAGGCTGTAACTTTCATCTTGGTTATTTGCCCAGAGTATGTAGGCTTCAGGTACTTAATGTAGTGCCTTCTTAAAAAGTACAATATGCAGATTCACCTGAAAGAAGCAAAGTTGTCTAGATAGAATACTAATAATTCTTTTGTGAAGAAGTAAATAATTGCACGTATTGAGATTACAGAAATTTTTAATTAAAAGGAGGTGTTGTGACATGTTTGATCTTGAATGCCTGAGTCAGTCCAATGTTCACCAGTGTAATGTGATAATAAAACTTGTATCAAAGACTTTTTGTGGGATCCAGTGGAAGCTGGAGTAAATTTCAGTGTAAAGTAGCATGTGTATTACAGAGCGTGTTCACCTTTCTGCTTTCAACTCTGTCATGTAGTAAGAGAACATCCTGCAGCTCTAATAAATTTAATTTATGAAACATCTCCAGAATTTCTAATATTCTGTAGAAGCCTACTTGCAGATCTATGTAATGAAAACGGTTATTGTCCTGCATGTGTGAGGACATCTGTATTCTACAAATTTGCCAAGATTGATGCCTTGTTCATATAACAGAGTCCTAGAACAGCCCAGGTTGGAGGTGACCTCAGAAGACCATCTGGTCAAATCGTTTGTGGGAAAGGGAGCCTAGATGTGATTGTCTAGTTCCTTGTCCAGCATAATCTTGAGAACCTCCAGCATGGGGATTCCACTGTGTCCCTGGGGAGGCTGTTGTAGTGATTAATTGTTCTCACTGTAAAAGAATGTCTTGTACCGAGATGAAGCCTTTCCCAGTGCAACTTGTACCCAGTGCCCTGTGTCCTTTCTGTGTGGCTCCTTGTGAAAAGAGAGACTCATCCTCTTTGTAGCCACCCTTTAAGTACTGGAATACTGTGAGGTCCCCCCTGAGCCTTCTCTTTTCCAGGGAGAAGAGGCCTAACTCCTTCAGTCTTTGCTAGGGGGTTTTCCTTGCTTAGAGGGTTTTCCAGACCCTTGATCATCTTCATGACCCTCCTTTAGACCCTCTCCAGTGTGTCAGTGTATTTTTTGAATTGTGGGGACCAGAACTGGACACAGTGCTCCAGGTGTGACATGAGAAGTGCTGAGTAGAGTGGGATGATTACGCTTCTATCTCTGCTAGCAGTGCCCCTGTGGATGCAGCCCAAGACTGTGTTTGCCTTCGTTGCTGTGGCGGTGTAGTGCTGACTGGTGTTCAGCTTCGTTGTTCACCAGGTCCTTGTCAGCAGGGCTGGTCCCCAGCCATACTCATCCTGGCCTGTACTGGGCTCCTGGGTTACGTAAAGTTTTGAACAGATGATGAATGGAGATGCCATCCTTGGACCTTAATTTCATTTGTAGTAATTATATTTGATGAAATGACATTGGTTTTAGTATGCTCAGATAAAGTTTGTGTTCAGTCTCACGTGTTTTCTGGAGCAGTGTTGTAGGAGTTAATATGTCTGTCTGAACTAGAAATTCCATTAAAGAAATAGAAATGTTGGACAATGAGAACATTGTATTGGATTAAACTCTCTTGAAATTCCTCATTTAGAGGACAACTGCTGCTCCTCTTGAGGAACAGACACAAGACATTTGTTTTATTATTTACTCTTAAGAGACAAGGATTTTGTATTTAAAATTGATTTTTGTTTTAAATTTTAAATACAACACATTAAAATGTGTTTATCAAGGATCGTCATCTTTTCACGAGAAAGGTAGTGGCAAAGGTTGATGTGAACTGTAGGGCCATAGTGGAAACTGCACATGCTTCTTGTAAGCATACCTGTATTTTGAGTGGATTCTCTAATTGCTCATCTGCTTGTTGTGTTAATGTCTGTAATAAAAGAGTAAATCTATACCTCTACTGAAAAACGTTTTTGTTTGGTCTCTGCATGTGATTGCATCAGATAGTGAGCCTTATCTAGCTTAATTTTCCTGTCTTCTCATGTGAAAATGCTACTAGACTTGCTACTACGCACACAAACTTATATACATGAGCATATTTACACATAATGTGTGTAGAAGTTAGTATTAATTTTAATCCTTGTTTGAAGGAAGCCTGGGTCTAGGTATCGATGAGGAGGACTAGAAAGTTAATTGGTCTCCAGGAAATTACAGAAGTGTTTCAATACTTCATGTGTTTCTTATGTTTAGACAAAACAGTAATTATTTTTGGTGACAATTAAGTTGTTTTTCTTAAAAGTAGCATGTGTTAGGTAGTTGCTGTGCCCATGGGTGTTTGCTGGTCAAAGTCCACAGGTATACCTCTTGGGCTTCCTATATGAGAATGACCATGAGCTCTCATAATTTGAGTTGGTATTGTATCTGCATCCAATGTTGTTGTTGGGGTTTTTTTTCCCTTTTTGTTCATGGGATGATTTACTGAAGAATGTCAGAGAAGCTAATGTTAATTTCTTAAAAGCTTTTAAAGTGGAGGACTAGGAAGGACTCGGAAGGATAGTACCCAAAGTTACACCAGTAGCTAATGAAAGCAAATGAGGTGACCTCAGTTTTCTACAGGAGAAAGGGATAGGACTGTTAAAAATGAAAACATAACTATATCGCAATTGTATTCATAATTGTCCCCTTTTCTTACTCATTACTCCTGTTACAATTCTGCCCAACTTTACCTTTGCAACCTAGCGTGTTTTAATAATCAACTAATTCTGTTCTAACTGCCAATGGGGAATTTAGGAATGGGCCCCATTTTGCTAGGCTGTTTTGAAAAGAAACAGAAATTAAAATATTTAAATACTATTTGAAGGAATAAAAAATTATCTCTCTACCTGTCTACGATTTCCAATATTCATATCTGTAAAATACGGTTTGCCTCAGCCTATATTTGAAGTGATAACCATTGCCTCCTGGTTTTCCTATCAAAACTGTTGGGGGTTTTTTAAAGGCCCTTACCCTTGTTTTCCCATTTTTCACTTTTAATCTGCTAACAGTTGTAGCACATTGTAAGAGGGGCTGGTTCTATTCAGTTGTCAGAGCTTTGGTAGTGGTCTTCTCCCGTGCCCCCTTTCTACCCCAGTAATACGCCTTTTAGTTAGATCTGCTTTTGGGAACTGTTGTCTTTGAATTGGTCTCTGACAATGTGCAGAAGGTATGTAGAGAAATGGCTAGAAAGATAAGCATAGTCTAACAAAGCACATGGTACGGCGAAATTGCAGCAGTCTTTATCTGTTTGAACCTAAGACGAACATGGAACAAGTTTTTGTATTTGACAGAAGACAGTATGAACAAGATTTTGGCTGAAAAAGGTGGCCTACTGTGTTTCAAAGTGAACCTCTGTAAAGGTAGTAACATTTTTTGAGTTATATATGTACTGCTTTTAGTTTAGCCTACACATTTAGAAACTCTGTGACTAAACCAGTGCATATGTCTGAATACCTCATGGTCTGTTTTGTCCAGCAAAGCAGCTGGAAGACTTTTATACTGAGGTCCTGCATAATGAAGCAATGTTCTGCTAGGGAGTCTCTTTGTGTGTTAATGATAAAGGAATCTTATCTCAAACTTGCTGATTAGAGGCAAGCCACAAAATAGGTTCATGTGAAATAATGCTTCTTGATGGTATTGGTGCCTTCCTGTTTTTTCCTCAACTGGTTAGTCAATTAAAAGTCAATAATTTGAATGTAGGAGACTAAAAGAATCAAGGTCTTCAGTTGCCTTGAGCTATTGTCAATGCTTAGTTTGCAGTTTTCTAAAATGGAAGGGAGAATTCCACAGAGGTCAATTATATTTTCCTATCCCTGAGGAAAAAAATTAGTATCTCTATTCTTTATTGCTTCAACAAGGTCAGAGCTGTCTAGGTACAATATCTGTACCTTAAATTCTGATATTAAAATAAATTGTTTGCTAATTTTCAAACTGTACTAAAATTACACTGTTCTCATATCCATGGTTTTAAAGAAAATTCTCTCTTGGGATGTCTCTTTTTTTCTTTGCATTGGACAGCTTCATTTATGACTAGTCCTTTTCAGACACGTAAAGGTGGTTGAGGAGCATTTTGACATGCCTGAAAAATCATTGCCCTTACAGAAAGGGAGGAATTAGTAACTTGCCTTTTTTCGTTACGAAACAATGCTATCCAAACAGTGACTTCAATGCAAAAAAAGATACTACTTTTTGTACGGTACCAATGGCAGAATGTCACTTTGTAATATGTCATGGAGGCCAAATTATAGATGGGTTTAGGGAGGATAAGGCTGGACACTAGAACCATGAGTCATTTTTAAGTATGCTACCGTCCATGCAGTTTGACTTTCCAAAGCAGCGTTGGCTGAAGCCCTGTCACGTAAGTTAGCCCTAATACAGAGTGATCCACTTGCATACTCATCTCTAACCATACGTTTCTGGCATCTAGTGGCATAATACTGGCCTAGGTATGTGTTTGATTTGAATTAGTGTGGCAGCTGTGAGATTTGTCAGGCCACCTCAGCAGATCACTTGCAACATCTGATGGTGTGTGTGAGCCTGACAGCATCTGTGTGCCTAGCTGCTGAGGGGGCTGGCGTGACCCGACGGGTGGCACTGCTGTACCCGGCTCAGGAGGGAGCTGTGAAATGGGGTTAGCCACTAAATCCCAGTCTAGTGACTCGGCAGAGGGGTGTGTGTTGGAGAAGAGCTTTCCTAAGCCCAAGGACAGTAAGGTAGTGATGGAGGGGTGGGGATGCATGCCGAGGAGTGCAAAATACTGAAGGAATGGGTGTGCCTGAAAAACTACTTTTCCTGTAGCCTTTGATGCCATCTGCAGGTCTTAGGCTGATGCCAAAGTGAGCCTTGGATTTAAAGGCACGAATCTAAGAATTTGGGTATTTCTTCTGTTGCTGTGAACAAGTAGCTTTGTTTTAAAGCTTCAGTTCTCGTGCTTATGTAGTAGCTTAATGATTTGCTCACCTGTGAAATGAGTTAGATGCCTGAGGAGTTTCAAGCTTCTTATTTCAACCTGCCGTATGCATGTGTCAATCACAGGATTAAAGGCCTTGGTGTGTAAGGGGTGGCCAGTAGCTTTCCATCTCCCCTGCAGAATAATCAAGAGCAGCAGACTGATGGAGTTGAAGACAAGCGATTAAAAAGAAAGCGTTGCCATCAAGTTGCACTGACATGCAGGTCTCAGCATGCTGGTTGACTGCGGCCAAGTAACTCTGAGTTACAAAACAAACACATAGGGTGATTTGATCAGAGTGAGGCTGTTTGAGTGATTAAATTGATTTTTCTTTTTAGCATAGTGGTCACAATTCAACATTTTTGTAAAGGAGGGTGCCCTGAGGAGATCAAAGGCTTAAACTTTGTCAAAGTTCCCTTTCCTGGTGTGACAAGGCACAGGGTGACAGATCTCTGTTGCCAGAATTTGTTCCTAGGTGAATGTTTTAAAATTTTAGCAGCATCAGGAAAACTTGGAAATGGCCAGGAGCTTCATGATTCTATTGGGAGTTCTAGCTCAAAAGAATAGGGATCATCTTTACCAGATAATACTATTTGCAAAAAAATTTTTACTTCTGTTTTCTGTTCTTCTTGTTGTTTTTAAGGTAGTCTGTTGCTTGGGGCAACGTGTTTCATAACAGTGTTCCCGCACGTGTTGGTCTCCAAGTCTCATGATACTGGTCCTAGACATTTAATGAAATTTTGAACAAATGCTGTTAAAACATTGCCTCTATTTTTATAATGTCATTTAGAGATTTTCTTTTTTCTTCTTCCCCACTCCCCCCTTTTAAGGAACTTTTAAGTCTTGGATTGTGTCAACAGTGTTGAGAAGATGACACACAGGAATTTTTGTAGTTGCTTCCAGCACTGTGCATTTTATAGAGTCACTCTTTAATCAGGGACAAGCAGTCCTGGGAACGGGGAGCTTTGTGATGAACTGGGTATTGCTGTTGTGGGCAGACATAATCTGGGCACACCTGCCAGTCAAGGCTTTTAGGGAAGCTGGATGTGAAACCACAATGTGTGAATCTCAAGTTGACTTCCAGTGTGTGATAGAGCTGTGAAGAACTAGACTGAGGTTACCACTGTGTTTTAGATCACCAGACAACTGTTAGATCACTACTTTGGTTTGTAGTATGCATCAGGTACTTTAAATTCTGCATTCTCACTGCTAATCCCAGTTGTTTAGTAAATCCAGCATCTAGAAACTAGGTCAAAACTATTTATTCGGTAGACAATACCTATTTTTCCCTACTTGTCGATAGGAAGTATTGTTGAGAATTGATTAATTTATCTAAAAATGTTAGCCATCTTTGCTGCAATTTTCTGCTATTTTCTGCATATTCTACAGGAAACACAGTGCAGAAAATCCAATTATTTATCCTGTTCTTATTATTGAGAAATAGAAAAACTGAATTCTCTAATGTTTATTTCTGAAGCCAGAAAAATCTGTTTTAATGAGAATATTTTTCTTGAGAATAAAGAGGTTATTCCTTTAAAGTGACCATTTTGATCTTATTTTGTGTTTCTAAAATATCTCTTGCTAGCTTGTGTCTCACAGGGTGCCATGTCTTGTCCTAATTGTAACATTGCAAAAACTTGTGGTACAAGTGCAAGTAGACCAGACTCTCTTGTCCTCCACTTGTACCTTCTCTGGGATAGCTACTGGTTTCAACTCTTGCCCTGCGCTTTGCCAGGCTGGTGAAAACAGTGTATTTTTAATAGCTGCAATTAAAAGGAACATGAAAATACACAACTGAATATGTATATTGAAATGAAAACACAGGTTTATTCTGAGACTTCTGATGTTTTCATTATAGTTTTTTCCAGCCATCAGTGCCTGGTCTGCAGAATTCATATTATAGATAACTGGTGATTAACTGGGAAGGTAGTTTGGGTAGTAGAACTGGGAAAGATCAATGGGTTAATTATATTTTGGGGACAATATTTCATTCAACCAAATGTTTTAATTTTCATTTGGTTTTTGATTTTTTTTTTTTTTAAATGGAAAACTTCATCTATCTCGGGAGGATTTGTAGGAGGGCATGTGACATGCTGAGACTAACCAGATGCAGTAAGTCTGGTTTTAGGACACACATTGCTGACCATTATGGCCCAAGGTGACAAGTTGTAAACTCAGTATGGTTAGACACTGCCAGGTGAATTTGACTGAGAAATTTTGGTTGGTAATTTTGATCCATCATTCTTTCTGGTAAATCACCCTGCTAGTCTGTTGAAGGCCTAACCAGCAGTCGCACATCTGGCTTGTGGGCTTTGCCACTTCTGCTATTTTTTTGATAACACAATCCCCAGGTGTTGCTGACTTCTCTTATAAGAGGTCCTTGAGCCTTCCATTTAATTTTGGTGTTTGCTGTGCTTGGACTGTTCTGTGTCTTCTGTTTGCTATTCTGGTCTTGGATTAGCCGCCACCAGTGCCCGTGATGGTCATGGCCGAGGGCACAAAGGTAGCTGTGCCAGAGCTGCCACAGACTGGCAGGAACATGAAAGAAATGGATTCTGGAAACCAACAACACATAAAATCAAAGCTCATTGCTTTGAAGGCAACAAGTGTGCAGTTTTGGAGAATGCAGGGATAAGCATTTGGTACAATCAAAACTGGAGCTACCTCGTCAACTGCAACTTACATGAAATAAAAGACAACAGGAACGTGAGTGTGTCAAGGTTCTGAATTCAAAGTAGTTTAAAAAGGGGGGAAAGGAGTTTACTTTTCTCTCCATGAAAAATGATGTTGTATGTAATAATTCTTGTATGTCATCATTTATAACTATGTAACATCAGTTTTCTGATCTTCCTTGTTTTTAGGACAGCTTGCTTAAATCCTAAAATGGTGTGACTGATCATAGGGAAGCTATAAATGAACTATCTTCACATGTTTTAACTGAGTTCATTTAACACCACAGCAAACCAAACATTTGAAATACTTTATTTAGTATTTTTATAATAGACTACTTCTGGCATATATTACATTAAGGTAGTACTGTGTTTACATACGTGTTGTAAAGATCTGGAAAAAAAAAATTCTTGGCCCCTCTTAAATGGTTTTGCAATTCTGTGTTTGCAAATGAGGAAAAAGGAACACATTAGCTCAACTCAGGCTGCGTACATGTAAAAACGAGTAATTCGCTCTTCTAACTGTGCCACATCTGAATCAAAGCATTTGACATATTTGCATTGTGCTATCTCCTTTTCCACTTTGAAACATTTATACAACAGTTGAAGTGATGGCAAAACCCCCTGTCTTTTCGGTTTATTTGTGAGATTCATCGATTGCTAAAAATTACTTTGTGATCTCTTCAAGAAGTGGGGAAGGAAACCTCACTTCATTTTTCTGGAGGACATACATTTATGCAGAATACTGTGATCGAGTACTTAAATCAGAAAGTGGCATCATTTATGTTGACAGCATCTGTCTTAAATACAAATGAGTATGTGATTAATTATGCCCAAAGTTATGGAAATAATGCAAGAATTAACAAAATATTAAAAACTAAATGGGACATTGGAGAGTTGTTCCTTAGCAACTGGACATGATGGAGAAAATGCAGAGAACTTGTTTGTCCTGTTATTCAGAGTGTTTTAAAGACAGAGAGATGTTCATGTGCAAGGGCAGTGGAACTGAACGTGTGCCAGCTTCTTCCCAATTACCGTTCACAGCCTGAGGTATTAAGTTGAACTGAAACTGTGCATGGTTTACATGAATATGTTGAACTGTGGTGCACCAGGCGCTGTCCTGTTTGATTTAGCAATGATTGCTGCAACGCAGCAATCTTCCGCAGGAAAATGAGCTGATAGCTAATTCTCAGAGTCTGTTTTTCGAAGCCACTGCTCAGATTTTGTTCTACAGCAGTATTTCAGTTTTGGTGCCATGAATATTACATTGGTAATAAAAGAGCTGTTTTAAAGTAACGCTGCAATGATAAGAAAAAGATTTTATTGTTTTTCAGTTTTTATATCCTTAATAAATTTTTTCTCCGCAGTTGGTTCAGTGTCAATTGTGCCAATATTTTATTTTTGAGAAAATGTGTATGCTATACTTTGTTTTGTAGTTGGTTGGTATAGATACTAAATAATGGTTATCTGTGTGTATGTAGATAAGATACTGCCTTTACATAAGAAACTTTAATTTGGGAGTCTTCAAATAACCTTTAAACTCAGTACATAAAGTCTATTAACACTCTACAAAGGCAATAGTCTAATGAGGAAGAAGTGTATAATCTCTTAGTGTTTCAGGAGAGGTTGAAAACGACAAAGTAGGAAAATTGCTCCTCTCTCACTTCTTTGCTGAGCTATGTCACCTTTCGTCATGGGTTTGCTTCTTGTGGTGTCCTCATCAAAGCATGACAGTGTTATAAGCAAGGGAAATAAAAAGGAGCAAGCTGCCCTGTTTCTGTTTTAAGATGATATGGTTTCCTTCAAACAGAATTACCGTAGATAATATGGAATTAAAATTTAATCAAGAATTAAAAGCATCTTCACCCCATTTCCCAGAATAGAATTTAATTTCTGCTTTTATCAGCAGCAATGGAAAGCAGCAAAGCCCAGATTTGCTGCCAATGAACGTATACCTAGAATATCAGAATGAAAAGTGAGTGAGCGTATAATGACATTTCCCTATCTAAGCAGATATACATGAATGTGGGGGTGGGGGGTATTTGGAGGAAGGAAATAGAAGATAGGGCAGAGACTAAGAGGACCATTATTTTAGCAGAAAAGGGAAAGTCTGATTTAGAACGCAGGGTTTCACTGATGGGGTGGGGGGAAAATGTATGTACTCTGATTGGTGTGAGCAAACACCTGAAGTGCTCAAATGAATCTGAGAAAATTGGAAATGAAACTTAGTGAGGTGAAGAGAGCATGTGTGTCTATGTGTACAGAAATAAAATTTCTTGATATTTCCCCTCCTAGTAAAAGATTGTTTGACTGTCTTATTTAGAGGAGGATAAATTAACTTTATTCAGAACTCAGTTTTCTTTATGGAAGCTGGGAAGGAGGTAATCCAGTGACTATTCTGGCTGTATGCTTTCTCAGCCTGAAGTTGTTCTCCCTTTGTCTCCCATCTTTGCAGCATGATCCTCACCCACCAGCTGCTGAGGTGTATTAATGCAGCTGTGGGACTGTGCGTGTCTCCTCAGGTTAAACAGCTATTACTGCATCCATCTCTACCTGTTCTCCTTCCAAACCTGAGTCTCTCCTCACCACTCACTTGGTACTATCTGCTCCTTCTTGAGTGCTGTGCCCATTGTTACGTGGATGGTTTCACTGGGGAGGAGGGAGGGGTATGGCCAGTCACCAGCCTCTCGTGCCCCCACTAGGAGGTTGTTGTGAGTAGCTTCCTCCTCATTCCAAAACCCACTTGTATCGTTTTTATGTTTCTATGAGTTGTTCTTTCTGTGCTGCCCTGTAAATCCACGTTACGATGCACGTCAGTCCATCCAGACTTAGTATATAATGGTGTATTTTACATATGTCTGATATTTATTCTTTGTTCCCTCTGTAAGCGGCTTTGCCCAGCTCCCAGGCTGCAGTCCTGCGGCAAGCAACCGACCGTTGGTGAGGTGTTTGTGGCCCTGGGCCTCTGTATCATCCTGTGACTTTCTAGTCCTCTACAGCTGTTCTGTGTCTTTACCCCTTTATGCTGCTTTTTATTGCAGCATATTAAGTAGTTCACTTCACACAGGATAACTATTATTGCTGTTAGTTCCATATATATATATAAAACAATAGGTGCTACACTGCACAACTCTACCAAGCTCAGCAATAGCTGAAACAAAGCAGGTAATGGTGATTTGATCAGTAGACTGTTGCTGTTGAATGCTAAAACAAATCTCCAGGCAAGCCAAGACACGTTCAGGGCCCAGTAAGTCCCGAGGCTTGTGTTACGAGCTTGACACAGAGCCTGTGGCTCATTACACACAATGGCCTACACGGTCCTGCTTTGCGTGGGCTGTGGGGAGGAGCAATCACTGCTTCTCTTTCAGGTAACCTGGATGCAAAGATGCTGAATTCATAAAATTGCTGCCATGCTCTGAACCTTGCAGCTGCTGCTCAGGTGACTCCAAAGCTTGCGAGGGACAGCAGCTAGGGAGTGACAAGGCATGAATTTAGTGCTGGTCTGGTGATGCCTAAGTGAAGTGGCGTTTTGGACCAGGAAAATGGATGACCTTGGAATTCAGAAGATGGTACAACACATCTAAGGGAATACTTGCAAGTAGCTTGCAAGCAGAAATTGTATCAGAGAAAGCGAAAAATCTTCAGGGGATTAGCTTTGAGTTAAAATCCAAACAGTCGTCTTTGTTTTTACGGAAAGTCTAAATGGTTTCTAACTATGTTACTAACACTGACAAATTATTTCCATGTAGGGAACTGCAGTAGTAGATAGATAGTGGGAAAATCTTGACTACTAGGAAAGTTCTTATTTGCAAATCGGCTTTGTAAAGGCCTCTTGAGGTTGAATCTTGTTAAAGTAGCAGCTTTTTTTTTAAAATATTGGTAGTTTACAGTGTAGCTTTTGGTTTTCTTTACATTTAATATATAGGTATTCGATGCTTCGTTAAAAAACTGTTATTTCTTCTCTCAAAAGAACCTTTGCACCTGCAGTCATGAAAGCAGCTGTAAGGGCTGTTATGTAGAAGTGGACAAAGCTACGTAGCATTGTGTATTGAATAGGCGTTTTAACTAAAATAGTTGAAAGGGCTTGAATGCGTTTTGGAGACATGATCTTTCTTCGTTACAGAAATACTCTCTGTGTGCTAAAGTAGATAAAAAATGTTGCAGGAAATAATGTAGAGATTTTTTTGAGCATTTTAGAGAACAGTGTTATAAGCAAAAGACTTTCTGGTCTATATATTTCTTCAAGGTTCAGAAGAAAAGATTTTTGTTTTTTCTTTCCTGACGGAAATCAGTACTATTTTTACATAAAATGTGTAACAAAAAAAAAAGGTGCAATAGTAAGAATAACCAATCTATATATTTTATATATATATGAGTGTGTAAATGTATATATTTGAGATGTGCTATAATAATACCAATTAGCTAAAGGTTAAAGCAGGTAATACAGATGAAGGAAAGTGAATCTAAAGTGGGTAATTCTGTGCTACTATGTATTTTAGTGCTGCATAAGTTAGAGAAACTGTATTAAAAATTTTGGTTCCGTGTGCATTTATATCCAACATCACCTGTATCTCACCATCAGAATAACCTTGGCTGTCTTTTGCATGTGCTGTGGATACTCCTCTCTGCTGTCCACCACAGGTCCCAGGTGTGTTCATCTCTCTTCCCATGCCCACTGAGTTGAGTCTCAGTGCCTTTGGTCTCTCCCTTTCTTCAGTGGGCCCTCTTCAATGAACGTAGCTGTTCATTGTCTCTTATGCCTACCTAGTGCTGTACCGAGCCTCCTTGCTGAAACTGATGGCCACCTGCATGAGGATCTGAGCTGCTGGTCCTGTAGCTACTGCCCATCTCTGTGCGATGTGCTAGCTGGGTGGTTACGAAGCGTAATGCCCATGGTGACTGGTGTGGAGGTTGATCTGGGCTGGTTGACCAGCTAGGAACCAGACCCTCAGCAGCTAGACAAGCCTGATGGAAAATAGGAGAGCTGGACTACCCTAACTTTCCCTCTGAGAGGCACAAATAGTTGGGTTTTTTCCTCCACAGCTGCCACAAAACTTGGAGAAACTGAATAGCTCTGAGGCCTCCATCCACGTTTTGAAATATTAGACCTGGCAAATATTCAAAAAACAAATAGCCACCAAAAAACAAATAGCCACCAAAAAATTACCTAAGTGGCAAGGTAAAAAAGAAAGAAAGATGGGAGGTATATTTGTTTTCTGGAAGAAAAGATATATCTAAAAGCATGTGACTGGTTGAAACTAATTGTTAAAATTTGCTTAGTTGTTGGGTTTTTTTTTCCTGAGTGTTTTATTTCTAAGAATACTAAAATCATCACCAATGAACTGTTAGAAAACAATATTGCCAATTGTTTGACAATTTTAGTTTTTTATTAAAATGTAATTGATATGTTCTTTTGTTAGTTAGAAATAGGGACATGGAAGCAGAAAGGATTACAGTGACATACAGTCTTGTCAATCAGCTGTTACTAATGCTGCATAATAAGCATCTGGGTTTCCACAAGATACTGAAGATGGCTGTAATCTGAACAAAGAACAGAGCTGGCTGTAGCTGTGTAACTCTGTATGTTGGTTTGGATCAGAATGGAATAGCAATGGAAAAGTTGCATAAATACTAAGAACTTTGTCTAGTTTGTCTCTTCTTTTACAACTAAGACAAACTTGCTAGCAGAAATGTTTTGTAAGTCATTTACATCAGATAAACTAGGACTTGTTCTGCATTTTATTTCCTGTATTTAGATCGTCTTGCCAGTAAACAAAAGAACAAACCTATAGTAAACCAAAGACCAGATAGTTGTGAAATACGCTTCTCTATTTTCTATTAAAGAAACTTAAAGAAACGGGCTTTAAAAATAGATTTTAGTAATGGTACATTTTCTCTGAAATTATGTGTTTGGAGAATTAATCAATATTTGATTATTACATAATATAAACCAAATTATTTGATGATAATATTTTATTCTGCCTATAGAAATAGTTTCATTTTAAAGCAAATGCACTACCTTAGGCTTCATTGTATGAGTAGTCCTTGGCCATTTCCTTTGTTTTGGGTGAAGAGCAGTGTTAGATTTTTCTGTATTGGTGAATAAGATATCTGATGTTTTTTTTTAAAACTACTGTAGATGTTGATATTTTCATTCTGGCTTTCCTGGTTATTTAATACTGTTGAAAGAGACCACTAGGTGGCAATAGCAATTAAAACAATTCAAAGAAGTGCAATTAAAGTTGTTATCTCAAATGAGACACTAAACAGTAGGTTTGATTAAAATGGATTGGATTTTCTTGTATGTAAAATTGTCCTGACCTAGAGAGGAGGTGTTCTGAAAAAAACCGTGGTGTGGGTGATTGGTGACTGAGGACAGCTAGGTGTATTTCCTTGGATACAGAGGAAATGTTTTCACTTTCACTGGTTTGCAATATATATTATATATTTGAAAAGCTGAATTATTATCATACTGCTTCTTGATGAAACTTGTTTTAGCTGTCCAGTTAAAGAAGTAATTGGGCTTGTATGAGTGCTACTTGAAAAACAAATCCCAGCTGGTGAGCGTTTAACACATTTTAAACTACGTAATGTAGCATCAGTATGAATTTACTTACGGCTGTGGATGAACTTACGCAATGTTGGATGTGGCTGCTACAAATACAGTTGTTAATGGATGTGCTGATTCTATCTTCCGTGTAGGTGTCACTGCACAGCACACAGGCTGGATTTGTACATGAGATAGGGGACTGAAGGGACTTGTTCAATAGCTTGTAAGTGCAGTGTGCTTCCTGCACAGCTTAGCACATACAGAAACCATACCCTTGTGTCACAGGAGCTGTCTTGTCAAAGGTATCTTGTCCTTTTACTCAGAGATGTATATCCTTTTCCTTATTCAGCAATTTTATTGAAGATGCTGTTAATGTTCCTGCTTAGGGGCTGGTTAAGTTTATATCACAGTCTTGTTTGGGTTATTGCTTTGGAAATAAGTATTATGAAATTGCTGGCATGCCGTAACAGTGGCATTTCTACTTGAGTGTGGTTTTACTGGAGCTCTTGTCTGCCTGCTCCATCCTGCCTGTACCACTCCGCATACATTTTTGAAACATCTATGTTCCCTCGCTAGATTTAATTGGAGTGTAGCACTTATCCCTCTTCCTGGGAGGTTTAGTTCTTTGGGGTTTATTCCCTATGCTTTGTGCTGTCACTGATGGGTAAGTGACTAACTCTGCTGTGGTTCTCAGGTATTTTTGAGAAGGTACTGCCTTCTCTGGCTTTAACATTTAGTCTTTATTTTGTCAGGTTTTATAATCATTTTATGAGGCCTTGGCCAGAGGAGCTAATTTATCTTGGAGTGATTGATTTATATTTCGTCTTTCTCTGTTCTTTGTACAGAAGAAACTTTGCTTTGTCTGCTGTGTATTAGGGTGTTGGCAGTGACTTTGCTTCTCAGTCCTTATGTCATTTCTCCTAAACTATTTCTGGGGTGGATGATACGGCAGAAGCATTCCCTTGAAGTACTGTTTGTTTTTTTGTAAGCGAAGTTGAAATGCTCAATTTGATGGTGTTTGTGTCCAGTCTACTCTGTCTTAGACCAGACCTGACTGCTTAGGGAAGTTGAATGGTGCTCAGTAAAATAAGTGTTAATGCTCCCCTGAATTGCTGTTTCTAGGTATGGGAGGTCTAGGCAGATAAGGATCATTCCTGGTTTTGTGGGAGTTTTTTGTTTGGGTGGGTTTTTTGTTTGGTTGGGGTTTTTTTCCACAGGTTTCATTAACTTCAGCTCCTCCATGTTTTTTAAAGATAAGTAATTACATCACACCTGGTGGTATTACCACGGTAACTTGATTCTGTGCTACCTCTGTAAGTGTAGGTAGTGTAATCTTGCTGTATTACAGTAAACATTTCAGCACTACTGGGACAGAAGGCAAAGATTTCCACAACTTTATTCTGTGGTAAGATGTATGGCTGGAGTCTGCTGCTAGTAAGATTTTTTTATTAAGTTTAATAATTCATAGTTTATGTACTATAGCCTCAGACGATGTGTAGAAAGTGCTTCATGGGTATGGGCTGTCTTAGGCCATAGAGGAGCAATAGAGCCACATAAATACTGTATCTGGGATAATTGAGCAGGGAATGTAAACACTAAAATTCACTTAGGGAGAGGGGCATGAGGCAAAAGGAGTTGGGAAATGCTGTTAGAGGTTTTTATACTCTGACCCAGAGTCCAGTGCTGGCTGACTTGCTGTTTTTCCTCTTACTGGTGTTCACTGTTGCCTGTTCCCATAGGTGAAGTATACTGCTTATGTTTGAGATGGTCTGTCTTAGTGCCAGACACGAACTTGCCTGGGTTATATATTAGGGTACACTCCTAAGTTTCTGTCATTATGTCAATTTTGAATCCTGGTGGTATTTCTTCTATTGTAAAGAAACACCTGCAATTCTCTTAACCACCCTTTTCTCAGGGTGTATTGTAGCCAAAAATAATGCTGTGTCATTTCTGCTTAACAGCTTTTCTTCCCAGTGTGGCAGGTACTTTGCAGGGTGGGTGTCCATGCCCTCATGCCATTCTTCTTTGCTTTCTGCCATAGCATGGTGTCCCTGCTACCACAGGCTTTCTGTGTCTGTGCCTTTCCAAATGTTTCTCCTTCAACACTTTTTTAACACTTTTCTGTAATTTCTCCCTTGCCGCTTCAGGCAGCTCCTGGTTCTGAGGGACTGTGGCAGAACTGAACACACTCCTTGTGGTTCAGCATCCATCGTGCTTTGCTCATTCTGACTGTTTTCCTGCTGCTTGCGTGGTCCTTCAGTAGAATTTCTTTTTAATTCTGAGGAATCCCATTAAGAGTGAGTCCTGAATGCCTCTGTTCCTGTAGAAGCTGCGTCTTCTGTTACTGACTTCAGCTGGCTTAGTCAATAAGCAAGTCCCTGATCACATTCGTGTCCGAGAGAAGGTTTTTTTTCTTTGGAAACAAGCATCCTTGAATAGGCTAAAAAACCCCACCACAACAAACCAACAGATGGACTGCTGGAATGACCTGCCTCAGCAAGTACCCTGTCAGGATTGGTGCTCTGTAGATAGCCCTGCGTTTTTGTCCAAGGCACGTCAGAAGGTGGGAGGTTTTGTAGGATGTTTGGTGTTTGGTTTTTTTTTTCTCTTTCTGCCCCAGCTGCTCAGTTAACTCCTTCCTTTTAATCAGATTTTATTTTATTTTTTTTGCAGTGCTTTCCAGCATAAAGCTTATAGACTGCACATTGCTTTCAGGATTTTTTTCCCATGCAAATAACAAGTTTGTTATTTTCCCCACTGCTTCCTGAAGATAGAGTAACTTTTGTTGGTATGCACTTGGTTTATGTCTCCCAGTGATGCACCAGAACAGCACCTGGTTTCATGTCTAGCAGCAATGCTGCCCTGCGGAACAGGGACTTCAGGCTGCTTCCATGATAAGAGGAGACCTGATGGAGAAGATCCTCTAAAGCAGTAGAGGTTGAACACTCGGCTTCTAAGCTAATTGATCCATTGTTACTTTAAAATCAGCAGAAGTGCTTAAAATAGTTTACTGCTGCTTCCTGTACCTTATTATTTGTGCTCAGGAGGTGCTAGCAGTATGTGTGTGTTTGTAGACCCTGGTAGATAAAAAGTCTTTATGGTACGTCTGTGTTCTAGTGACTCCTTAAGTGTGACCTGACAGGCAGGGAAAAATGTGCAGTGACTTTGCAGAACTGTAAGAAACATAAAGTTGACAATGTGTTGGTGGTGGTCTGAGAAATTTTGAGGGATGGAAGTGGTCTTGGCTTCAAAATCTCCTGAGTCCATCTGCTGCCTGTGTGGATTTTCATTCTTCAGTACTGCATGCTTCTGAGAAATGGCATCAGCAAAGCCTGGGTCTATTTTTGGTAGCTGCAATACAAAAACATTCCTTTGTGTGTAGTAGAGCTATTTTCCTTACTTGTTTTTTCTTTGAAAAAGAAGAGCAAATGCAGTGCAGTTTGGCTGCGGGGAATTATATGACTCATTTACTAAATACTGAATACAAAGAAAAAGCGTATTTCTATTGTACTGCAGTTTTCTGCTGTATGTTTCTGTTGTCTCAGATTTTAATAGGAAAATTATCCAAGTAGCCAGGCCCAAGGTGTTGTTCTGAGAGGTAACTTAGGGAAATCTAGGTGTTCCCATTACATTTTTTTTCAATTTGTGTTCAAGTATTTGTTTACGGGGAACATGTTAAATTTTACTTTATTTCTACTGTAATAAAACGTGACTACCCCGTCAAATGTGAATGAAGTTTTCAATATTGAAAGCTGTGTAAATGATAGGCAATAGGTACAGAATTAAAAAGGAAATTTTAGCTGGCAAAACAGCCAGTTATATGTATGCTGTGAATAATATGAACATAAAGACAAACTCGTAGTAAAGAGAACCGTTCCACCAAAAAACCCAAAAAGCTTCTTATTTTAGTAGTCCTTAGTACATTTTGTTAAATTACACTTTTTTCTCCTGTTTAATCTTTCTGCTCCCAAAGGTTTGGGCATCCTGTGGGAGCAGGCAGGGCATTGCCCATCAGTTAGCACTACGTCTCAGCTGCACACTTGGGGTGGCTTTTTTCCTACTTCTGTTTGTATTGCATGGTCAGTAAAATCAGTCAAAGAGGCAATATTTAAAATGGTTTACAGAAGTAGATGTTTAGTAGTCAGTTATTAGGATGATGGGGAGTATATAAGCAAATGCAACTGTCACGATGCCATACCCCGCATGATTCCTCTCACTTGAAGAATGAGAAACTTCAGTAATATCCTACTCAGAGATGGGTGAAGGGTCCCAACTGTTGTCCTGCTCAGTTTTTCTGTGAGCGCTGTACTCTTGTACAGTGAGGTTTTCTTTGCTTTTATTCTTCAGTATAGGAATTATGTTTTGTTTTGGTGGATTTAAGAGCCGAGTACATTAGCTTAAGTTTTTGTCTAAAATAGCCGGTCGAGTAGAAGAGGTTTCATTTCTTCATGCTGTGGTATGTTTAAAATTCTATTCTGATTTGCTTTAGACTGTATCAGCTAATGAAACTAATCTCCATGTTAACATGTTGAGGGCCTGTGATGAGCTTTACGTGTTCATAAATCCCCTGACGTGCGTATGGATCAGGCATAGACTGAAAATAGTAATGAGCACTAAAATATATATTTTTGTAACTACTAAATACAGATAGGATTCCAGAGAATTCAGGAGAGGTTCAAGATGTTCCAGGGACCTAACAGGCTTTGCAAACAACTACTTTTTTTTGGCTCTGAGTCCTTAAACTGAATCAGACATAGGTCTCAAGACAAACCTTCCTGAAGATGTGTGGGGATTGCCTGCTGAGCAGGGGATGTTGGACTGCACACGCCTGGTTTGGGCAGGTGACAGAGTTTTGCCCTGCTGTGTCCGGAAGGGGTATCGGAGAAGTACTGGAGAAGCTTGCAGTAACTGGAGTAAAAAAGCAGTGGGGAAGAAGGGTTCAAATCATAGGGAATCAGTATCTGTTAATTATGCATTTTATTTGTGACAAGATTCTTGCGATTGTTTACTTTTGCCAGTATTTCTGCCCATTACAATTTATTTTGTGAACATTCTTGAAATCTTAATATATGGTAACTTAAAAATTTAATTGAAACAGATTACATTATTTTAATGAATACCGTTAATTGTGAAAAGTAGTGTGGGAAGGAAAGGTAATAGGGGTACTTCTGTCTCCTGATTTGAATTGTGGGCACGATTAAATAAAAATTTGTACTAAAATCAGCATAAATACTAGCCAGAATTGTCATTAAGAAAAAAGCACTCCTGGGTGACTGACTTTGTTATCCCTTTTCCTAATGCAAATATGTTTAGTGCGTAACACATTGTGCTTCCTGTACTTGTGAAAGGACGAGGAAAATCGTGGAATTAGGTTTTATAGCAAGAGTAAGTTCTATGTATTACAATGCTCCTTATAATCCTGGTGTTGAATTTTACATTTCAGTGAGGAGGTTTGGAAGCTATTGCATAATATAAATATGTATTTAACTTTTCTTGGAATACAAAGTTTTTATGGTTTTCATGTTCCTCTAAGGGTGAAGGCAGTTGTGCCCAGGTTTTTGCCTTTGAGAACTGCTTTGTGCTTGGCTTATGTGACTTCAGTTAATGTTGTTTGGAGAAATTCTGAGTCTTTTTTCCTTCAGTTTTCAATCTGAAAGGAATTTAGGTGGCGGCTCCATTAGGCTGCAAGACTTTTGCTTAGATTAGGGCTGGCTTTTCAGACTTGAGATGCCACCATTTGGTTTGCATTTGCTATTTCATAAACGCAGTCATTTTTTAGTAATACCCCTGTACTAATCTGCATTTTTTTTGATTGGGGTTTGAATGTAAATTCTACAAAACACTGGAAATGTACTTATTTTGATCACTAGCAGTGGGTCTGTTTGTCGCAGTAGCCACTCAGTGAATTTTTGACCTAGGGTTTAGCTCTCTGGTTGCCTTACAGCTTTGACCCAACTGTGCTGTGTATTTCCCTTGTGCTTGAGAGGGACCTGTGCTGCTGTGAAGATTATTCTTATGCTGTGCTTGAGATGTGCTGCTTTGGAAAATGTGCTTTTGTGTTCTGCAAACCTGGAACTTCTGTCTAACAGGGGTTTGTGTCTGCGTTCGTGACTAACTCTGGGGTGATGGTTTGACGGCTGTCAGAAGAAAGGCTTATGGAAACTCAACACTGTGTTTTTACAAATAAAACCTAAACCAAATATCGGTTATTCCTGTACTGTGTTTATTCAGACTATGAGTCTGAATACCATAGTTGCAACGATCAGGAGTGTGGATTTGTCTTTATAGATGTGGTGTTTCAGGGCTGCAGTATGTATGTTTTGATCTGCTGGAGTTATAATTTCAAAGGGAGAACCATAGGTAACAGTTTTATGCTGTTCTTTAGCTTGTGCAGTGTTATTTAACAATACATTGAGAAATGATTAGTGTGAGTCAAGCTAATATTGTGTTATTTAAGGTTTTGAATACCATTAGGATGATGTCATTGCCTTAGATGTGGCATTTTGCACTTACACTGAGGTGAAAAGTATGGAGTGGGTGGAAATGGTTGAAAGGTTTGTATTCAGTCGTGTGAGATGAGCAATCAAAGTGCTAGTCTTACTATATCAAATTAAAACACCAAAAAATACAATGGGACACAGCTTAATTTTAATACCAGAAGAACAGAGGGAGGAAAGCTAATTTTACTTTAAATTAGATCACTGAGGAGGCTGCTTGGGAATTATTTTTAAAAAGTAATCATAGAAATTGGCATATTAAATTTTTCTGGGTCAGGTTTGGGGAATGAAGTTTTAAACCAGGCATTAGGGCATTAATTCATATTATTTCTGAAGACTTCCATGGAGATATAAAACCGAAGCAGCTAGGAATACTTAGCTACTTATTTAGACAATGATGGGGGGGGGAGGAATATTTCACAGTTGTAAAGGAAAACCTTCCAGTAGCTTATAGCGGGCTGAAGCATGCATAATTAAAATCTTAAGTCATGGTAGAGTATTTCAGGATGAGCCTACTTCTGTATTTGCTTCGTTATTTGAATGTGATGCTGCTGGTGATGAACTGAAATCAAAACGTTTAGTAATTTAATAAATTCAGTATAAGGAGAGAAATATGATTAGGTTTATAATCTCAGGTTTTTTTCTGCTGATTCTTAGGTACTCGCAGCAATGCATATATTTGAATCAAGTGTTCTTGAATCACTGTTTTAAAGACATCAGTAAATCAGACTTTTATTTTGCATGAGACCTACATTTAATTTTCAGACTCTTAATGTTGCTAATTTTTGATGTTACTTGTAGCACATTGATATTCTAAATTATACAAATCATTTTTTGTAATAACTTACGCTAGGTAAATTCAAAGCCTTTAGCAGAGGTCCCATAGGAATGTAACCTCAGATTCACGAAAGCTTTAGGCTTCTACTTTCCATTTCAGTGATGTGTCAGAGGTCATTTAAGAAAGCATCTTTTAGTTAGACAAAGGAGACCTTTCATTCCCATGTCAGGCATCAGCTGATGGGGATCTCGAAACAAATTCTTTGTTTATGTTAATCTCATTTACAATTATTAAATTACCAAATGAAAGTTAAATGTTTAAGCACTCAGAGTATTTGTAGAGTCTGATATAGCAATATATAAAGATATAGCAATAGCTTTATCTTAACCATACCGTTATAAACCTGGAGCCCTAATACATCATAGATGAAGCAAGCTTTGGTAAGAAAATAATTCACCAAGTAATAGACTATAGGTAAAGAGAAAAGATGAATTCCTATAAATGTTGTCAGGATGCTTAAATTTGGAGGAGTATTTGAGTTTTAGTTTGTCTTCCGAGAGAGAAGGTATTGGTTTGAGCCTGATTAATTCCAAGTTTTTATCTGAAAGATTTCCCTGGTGGCATTGATATCAGCTTTCAGAACACAGGAAAGGAGGACCCTTTTCTGACCCTAGTGTAAGAAGGACCCAGTTGCAAAAGGACTGCATGGTATTACACGTGTCTGAAATCGCTTTGGCAAATGGTTACGATATGTTTTAGAGCAGCTGCACTTTTATCTGCTCTTAGCTTCCTTCTGCCCCTTACTGTTACTCTGCAAGGGCAAAAAAATATGAAAACCGAACCCAAAAGAAACTCATAACTGAATCAGCAGTCAGCAATGCAAAGTCCTGTGCACTCTTAGAAATTCTTCATCCTGTTTGCAGCTGAATTGGAAACTGTTCACAACGTGACACTGCTGAACGGCATCTGCAGAACGGTTTCACTTCCTGAGCAGAGTTGTAGTGATTTGGCCAGGGAACATTTGAGACTTGGTGTCTTCTCTGGGGACCTTCCTTTCTGCTTCAGTCCTGACTGGTTGCTAGCTTTGTCAAAATCTGTATTATCATCTTAAAGAAAACAGGAATTAAAAAAGAAGCATGTTGCTATTTAAGAGATGGATAAAGCTATTGTACTGTGTATTGTATACATGTCCTTTGTTTTAGCTGTCAGGGTGATGTCTGGTTTTTGTTCCATTTTTCTTCCTGTATATGTATTTCATTTTGCAGGAGTTTAGACCTGATGTAGTGACTTATCTTTTAGATCATGGTAAGCTCTGTAATTGTTTTCTGTAAATAATACTGAACACTGTGATAGCTCACCATCTGCCAGCTCTTCAACAGAGAAAAATACTTTGCATTCTCTTAAATTACCCTCTTAGTAAGTTTTACATTCTTTGATTTGCCTCCTTCTAGAAAGTAATTTTGAGCTGGGAGCTCTGGAGATCCTGTTGGACATCCCTCACTCAGGCTAACTGGTGAACTCCCTCATTAGTAACAGCGGCTCTGAATTTTGAGATGTGCCTTTCCCATATGGAAAAAGACCTCAAGCGCAAACCCAAGTCTGGGGATTGCCTGTGATGTCTGTCTTCAAACATAATTATAATTCTTCTACATTATTGTATTCTTTAATTGTAATGATTAAATGTACGAAGTCCACTTATTGTTAATTAATTGAAAATGAATGCCCTCAAGTGTGGCCCGGCATGTTTGGATTAGTGATGTGTATAAATATGAAAGCATTATCCTGTTGCAGCCCTGTCCCTTTAGGTTTGAGAAGTTATATTTCTACATTTTGAGTTACCTTCTTTATTTTCAGTGGGTTATAGATAAAATGCACTGTTCAGTTGAAGAGCTCATCTAAGAGGTAAGACATTCTAAGATGTGGGCTTGCATGCAGACTACACATGAACATAAAGACAGCAGAATCTATATAAACTCTGAAATAAATATTGCAGATGCCCCTAACTTGGGTATCTCTGACAGCAACACTTAAAACTCAGTGGTTTGAGTAATTTCATTCTACATTAGTTTTTTGCTTCTAGATTTAGATTCATGGAACTTGTTTTAATCGATTGCCTTGATGCTAGAAAAGCAAGGAATTTGGACTGTATCATGCGATGATAAGGAGAGTTGGAGCTGTCTCATCTGTGTGTTGATGGCTATTACAATTTGAAGTCTTTGGGGACTTTACTCAGTGAGCAGGTAGTGCTTATGACAGTGGTAATGCTACAAGATCATTACACTCAATTAACATAATTTGACTTGATTTAAAATAGGGCTTTCAGCTCATGAATGAGAAGACAAGCAATTGATAGAGGAAAAAAAGGTTTTGATCTTTGGTTATTAGCTGATATTTGTTTATAGAAAATCATTAGGTGTATGCCCTTTGATTTTTATACATATATACATAAAGCTGTTGTTTGACCTTTCTCTTGCATGAGTTGGCAAGCCACATGCAGTTAGAAATTGTGCATGCTAAGTTTGTCCTTGAAGTGGTGCTTAGACCCCTCTTCCTTCAGGTAGAGGAGTGTTTTGTAACTTTGGGTGTTGACAGTGGATTCAGAGTGAAAGCTGCAGTGGGCAAAGGTTACTTTGATTTCTCTAATGTCATCAAAGAATTGGGAGAAGAGACCAGTGACCATCTCTTGAAGAGCTAGTCGAGTAATTTAGAATATTCTGTGGTTTGGGGTCAACTGTAGAAAGGAAATGATGACTGGTAGTGTGATATTGGTAACTACTAGCAGTCAGTGACACTGTGCAGTAGTTACCCATTTCACGAAACAGAAATAGTGAATCAAGAAGACATCGGGATATAAACATGCTGTAGCAGTCTCCATGTCGCTGTGTACTTAGAGGCAAAAAGCTGATACAGATAGTGTTAAATGTATGCACCAGTGTTTTGAAGGTTAAACAATATTACTGACATATCGTTAATAACCACCATTCAAGCATAGAACTCAATAAATACAGAATTCACTTGAGATTGAGGAGAAATACACATTTATTTTACGAGATCAGTGTAGTTTTGTTATCCTAATAACATCATACAACTACTAAGGGGAAAGTATTTTAAAGTATATGGTTCCAGAAGACACAATAATTTAATTCATATTTTTATGTACCTGCTCTCTGAGGCATTGCAACAAGGAAATTACCAATCCCTTCCCCTTCAAGATTCTTTATTTTGCATCATATTAATCCTGTATGTTAAAGAACACTGTGCTGGTAAAGATACCATCTTGCAGATGAAACTGTGTTAGATTACCAGTTTGTTTTATGTGAAATTAGTATGGAATCATGAAAGCTCTTAAAGCACTGCAGCCTTTTTTTTTTTTTTTAAATGTTGTGCTATCACATAAGGTACAAAATCTTAACTGAGGTTGGAAGCAATGAAATAGAAATATATACTAAAAGGCAGCTTCTCAAGTGGGTAGAACCAATTTATGCGAGGAAGAAAATGTGTATACCATATCCACCAACCTGATTACTGCAGGATCATCCCTTCAAGTCCTTCCAAGAAGCACGTGGCATGTATTCTGTTTCTTATTTTGACCAAAGTATCCTTTTATAATTTCCTGATCAACATTCACCGTTAAACTGATCCAGCTTATTTTTTTATCTGCACTGGCCCACTGTGTTCCTCCCTTGTGTGCAAATCAGATTGCATCATCTGTCTCTTCATATCTGTCGCCATTGTAAGCCTTGCCCACTCATTCCTTATGTCCTGTAAATGCTCCATTCTTCCTCCTGTGGTGTTCTTTTTCCTACAGATACCCTCCATCACCAACATTTGTAGGTGCTTCACTCTTCTTTTTCAACTTCCTTAGCCATTTCTGCCATCATATCCATAAGGAATTGAGGGGATGATGGATGCTGGCTGTCTTCAAGGCCAGGCTGGACGAGGCTTTGAGCAACTTGGTCTAGTGCAAGGTGTCCCTGCCCATGGCAGGGGGGTTGGAACTAGATGATCTTTAAGGTCCCTTCCAACCCAAACCATTCTATGATTCTATGATATGGTTGGCAATTGCATTGCTCTAATTATAAACATTGTCTGTGTAGATGCATTTATAAATGCTTTATCTCTCCATGCCTGCCATTTCTTCCCCCGTGGTGTATTCCTTGTATTCTTAGACCGTGTACTCCTCATTCAGGGAAGCAGTCTTGTCTCTGTGTTTTTATATGGAACAGTGTGTTCTAACCCTAACTGAGGCTAATGTAATGTCAACACTATATAAGAATACTTCATTATGTAAGATGTTCTGGCTGGTGTAAATAGGAGCCACAGCATTTGCTGTGAACTGTGTGTCTAATGGCAGTGCTGGAAGTGGAATATGGAAAACTGGAGTCTTAGGAGGCTTTGAGGTCTATCACAAATGCTCCATAATGCTGAAGGAGATAAAAACAAGGACTTGGCATGAAAGTGTATCTAAAACCAGCTTTAATACATAACGTGCATATGTCTTTGGAGCTCACTTACTGTAGCATTTCTTTGTAAAGGTACAAAGAATACCTGAAAATGTGCAAAGGAAAAAACTAGGTGATTTTAATTGGAAGGTGATGTAACGGCCACCACAGTCACTGGAAAAAAAATACATGTTGTGTTTTGAATGAACTTTTGCTACATTGCTATGTCAATAAAACACTAATCTGTCCTGATGCTTACTGGGTATGATGATAGTTTTTTGAGGAACTGCATAGCGTCTCTGAGATGAGAGAGAAGCACTGCTTCAGCAGCATCGTCACTGCCAGCTGACCTCTACAGCATTTTGCTTACAAAGAGAGAGAAGGCAGTATTATCATCAGTCTGCCTTGAGGAATGCTGAATGAAAAAGATGATTAAGAGTTTTTTAAACAATAAAGCAAACTGTTAAGTAACAGGGATTACTAGAGGGGTTTAGTGTTAAACATGGACTGCAATAAAATACTGATTTCAGCCCTTTTCCCACTCCACCACACTACTGAAAGTTTTCATTAAGGGTTCACAGGTACGTTGTCATAATGAGTCTTGCAGGGCGGAACTTAGGTCAGTGATAAACTTGTCCTCCTCTTTGAGAGAGCCCATCAAGCTCTACAGGGATAGCAAGGCTGAAATTTTTCTTGTCTCAGCATCTGAAACCTGTGATGAAACCTGTTGTGAAATCTTCAGGCCTGGGAAACACTGAACTGACCAAGAGGATCAGACGAACTGAAGGGCAAAATACTTAGTAGCAATCTTTCCAGGTAGCTGTGGGGTATATATCTTTGTGTTTAAAGATGGAAAACACAGCTATTCACCATGTTTGTTTTCCTAGTTACTACATAACCATTTACTTATTCTTTTCAGATCCAGTAGGTGGTCAGTGGTTTTTGAGCCAGTCACAGCTGTACCACAACATAACAAAGCTGTTTGAGAAAATGTACTCAGCCTGATAGAAGTTGCCTTCTGATGAAAAAATATTTGCTTTGTTTCTAATCCAAATTTATTATTTTTCTCCAGACTTCACTGAAGGGTTTGTCTCCAATTTTATACTGGTGTCACTATGTAATCTGTACTGTCTTTGAGGAAAGAAAACATCCTTTAAAAATTTTCTTATTAATGTCTCCACACATATATAAAGGAGACTTTTAGTCTAAAGCATTTTTTCTCTGAGCACATTCTCTCTGAGTGGGTCTCAAGAGGTTAACATGCATGTTAAAACATACAGGTAGTCTGTCTGGTGTACAAAGATAGTCTCAGGAAAAGGCAAAAAAGAAAAGGAATCCTTGACATGATTTCGGAACATGTGCTCACAGTTGAGTAAGGGAAGACGAGTAAAGACCTGCTGGAGGGCTTAAACTGGGATTCTGGCTAATAACTCCACATGTGAGTAATACATGCAGATCACAGGTTTGCTTCAGGCATGTGTGTGCAGGGTTCTATCTGTCCCTGGATGGCCTAGGCGCAGTTTTGTGCCAGTTTTGGCCTCACTAGAAACCCTTTAACTCATGAAGGGGGCCAAATCTTGGCTTTAAGCTTGAAAAACTTTAAGGCAGAATTTGTGAAATTAGCAGCAGTGTGGAATATTTGTGGAACACCATTGTAGTGGGTGTTCCAAGGGCAGGAGGGAGGGGGAAGGTCCTCTTCAAAGCATACTGATGAAAGCGAGACCTTTGTGTAACAAGCAGTATTGCAAAAACAGTTTAAGCTGAAAGCTCTTGCTTGAGGACACACCTCAAACCCAAAGAAATATAACTAAGCAGCTACAGAAAACCTGCCAATATTGCCTTGTCTTTCAAACAAAATAATCAATAAAGGAAACCTTCCTGACAGAGGCAAAACTCGACTCTGCCCCAGTTGCTTATACACTGAGACAGTGCAAGTAGGGCCAAATGATCAAGGCTAATACCTAATAGTTAGGTCTTCGGTATTTTGTAACCTTGTAATGACTAATAAGGCTCACACAGGTATGAGTTTCTGCTATTTCAGGTGGCATAGCAAAATACTGGTGTCCCCGTCTCTGAGAAGTTAAAAGGAAAGAAGTAAAGTAGAGGGAATCAAATCATCCTGCAGTTAACTGGGTTTTGTGGGTGTTATGCCAGAAATGCACAGAAAGTAGTTGGAGTATGGTTGTATTTTATGGTGTGGGTGGTGTGTGGTTTTTTTTTTGTTAAGATGTAATTAACAGTGTCTCATACAACTATATTTGCTTGGACACTCGGTACGCACATACTGTTGTCAGATGTGTAATGCAGAGGTATTTAATAGCTCACTTTGGTACCAAACTGTATGCATGGCAGTATGCAAGACGTTGGCCTACCCTCCCTGGTGCCATCACTAGATGGTCTCTGGTTAGCTGCCTGAAGATCTTTAGGTCTTCTGACACTGCAGGTTAATTGGCAGAATAAAATAATTTATACTCTGTGACATGGTTTAATAATAAAAGCTAGCTACAATTTAGGTAATATTTTTCACTTGAACGATGTCTGCAGTGTAGGCATCTACATCCATCTGGCTACTCAGACTTCTTTATTATTGGTGGAAATACACTGGCATTTGCGGGGATTCATCTTGTTTGGGATTAGATTAACCAACTAATGAGATGAACTCTGTCCTGAACTTCCTATTTCCCTGTCTACAGCAAAAGCAGCCTACAGTAACTCAGAGGTAGACACTAGCAGGTAGAATCCATTTAAGTTGTCTAAAAGTTAGAGGTTGAAAATTGTCATCATGCCTCTTCAGTCAGTGGGACAAGTTACCGTAGGAAGGCAATTTCTTCTCTCTCCAGAAATAATGCTGGTATCCTCAATGATCTTCATAGTACCCTAGGGATATATACACTACAAATGCTGGATTTGGTAGCTTTTGAAACCGTTCCAGCTAGATTTTTAAGAGGATGTTTGGACATAGCTGAGTGTAATGTAAAATAATTTACCCTTTCTTATATACTACTTATGAACCTGGCCTTTTTTTTATCTAGTCACCTTACATAGCTTTCTCAGGCATATTAAAAAAGGAGCAAAATAATTGTAATAATTATCCTTGGGGGATGAAGAAAGTTTGAATATTTGTCACTTTTCCTGTTGGTATTTCTAAGTGAAAATAAATCAGGGCAGTGTTAAGTCTTACTGTCTATTTATTCTTGTTGGAGGAGTGGTTTGATGACTCACGTTGATTGGGAGTTTTTCCAATTTTATATAGCAGTTGGGGGTGTTGCATGTTAAAAAAAAAAAAAAAAGGTTTTCTCCCCAGTCTTCTAGTGAAATAAGCATGAAAAATAACAGCAAAAATAAACAGAAGTCTGGAAAAGATCCTGTTTTTAAATGCACATTTTATTTTTTGTGTCCATGATGTCATCCTACTGTCTTATTCACAATTGTTTAATGGGCAAAAGTTGAATTTCTAACATAAAAAAGCAGATGCTACAGGTTCTCTAAATATACTTTGGACTCTCTTAAAATAGGTGTAAATTGTACTCAATATTTCATATTTTTCCAGCATACAAGAACCTCCAAAACACGCTTCTAAATGTAAAGCGGTGGGTACAACTCACGGACCTACCGCTTCCTCAGCTGCTCTTGTCATTGCTTAATTGCTTGTAGGAGTAGAAGGAGCAGTGCAGGGGAGGGGGAGTAGTAACCTGCTTGTGGCCGTGTCTCTTTTTTGCATGGAGGAGCACATGTTGACCTTCCTTAAAATATTCAAAGTGCTCTTGCCTTCCTTCTCCTGAACATGTGCACATCGGCTCCCTTAGGTTGAGCAGATTTGCTGCTTTCAGTGTTTTCCCTTCCAGGAGTTAGTCCCTGTCTCTTTTAAGTTCGCTTTTCTTCCTACGCTCTCCTGAGCTTTCTCATCCTTCTTTGTCTGCTGTCTTCAGCTATCTATTTTCACCTTGGCAACATACCTTTTCTCCCTCTCGATGTTCTTCCCTTCTCCCAGAATTATCTCTGCTCTCAGTGATTTCTACTGATTTTATTTTGCTCCCCATGTCTCCCAACAGTCTCTGTAGTCTTTCTCATCTCTTTTCCTTCATCTAGTTCTTATTTAACCTTTGAAGGTGAATCGGTGATTCTTACTACTTCATAAAATTACAGTTTAGAACTGACTTGTAGGATTGTCTCTTCTGTTGCTTATTACTTTTTTTTTTTTCTTTCCTTTTTGTGCCTATATAGAAGTATCTTGTTATGGGTGTTACATACCAGCAGCAAATAAACATTATATAAATCTATTTATATTCTAGGTTTCCCATGGGTAGAGTGAAGTAGTAGTGGCATTTGAAAATACGTATCATCTTCGAAGCGTGTTTCCTTCGCTGTAAGGGAGCCAGGTTGATCATGGGTAGGCTTTGTCTGGGCTAGATTTGCCAGTCCTGTTGAAACTTGAATGATCTGATTTTTCAAACACCTATCTTCTATGACTGTAAACTTAGATATTTTAGGGAATAGCGAATAGGATAGTGAAACTGGAAGACAATTCAGATAATTTAACTTTCAGTACTCTTTCATGAGAGCTTTTTGTTTTCTTTAAGATAATTCTCAATTTTTCCCCTGTGTTTGTAGAAAGGGAAGTGCTGTAAGGATGGACCCTTTCCCTAAGCCTTCAGCAAAACCAGAAGTAGTAGGTAGAGAATTACGTGCCAGTCTTTTTTTCAACCCATTTTCTTTTTCCTTTGATGTCGTTATGACTATTTGCATTGGTCTCTTTTTTTAAACAAAGCTTTTTTAGTTCCAGTAGGGTTTTACTTTTATGAAAGACATAACTGACGCTGTTGGCAATCTGTTCAACACTGTGTATTGTTTAAGTGTTGCCCTAACAGCTGCCAAAATTAGGACTATGTTGTTGAAAACCTAAATTTATAGCTGCTTCTTGCCAAGAGTGAAGTCAAGGTGTTTTGCTCTGCTCAAGTATGCAGGAAAAGACTGAAATGTGTAGGAGTCCTAAGTTTAGGGAAGGAACTGGCTGGATGTGGACACGTCCAAGTGCCATCACTTGCTGACTCATCACACGCTAGCCACCGGGCTGAGACCTGGAGAGGAGCTGGTAGTTGCAGGGGAGGAGAGGGCTGAGTGATGTGCTTCTACATTTTTAGTGGCATCGCTCAACAACATTGGCTTCATACACTGTAGGAGAAGACAGGAGGTAGCGAAGGACAGTATGACTTGCTCCTGAATGATGTCACCACACATTCGCAGAGCGGATGGTGGTGACTCGCCACCTACATCACTGTCTTCACCGCAGAAGAAACTATTTGTAGCCAGCTTTTAGACAAGGCAATACCAGGTTTCTCATATGATTGCTGAATAAGTGATGGGGAAGTCAGATGGAGAAGGGGAGAGGGTGTGAAAAGAAAAAAGGTAGAGCTAAAAAAACCCAACTTTAAAGTCATAACGTTCAAGAGGTGGACTTGCGGACCAGCAAAGCACACTGAATTTTTCATCAGCAATAGATGATTATGATATAATTATATGAGACGTTAATAAAAAAAAAGGCAGTGAAGGCTTTACTGGCTGCAAGATCAAATCTGATGTCTGTACAGACCTCTGCTTTATATGAATATCTCCATTATTGTGGTTACTTTTGACTCCTTTATTTCCTGTGGAAATACTTTGTCTCCAGAAGCAAGAATTTTTTCTGACACTGTTTAAAAAATTTCTTACTCCTTTTCTCAAATCTTGCAGTAAAACTTTGTAGATATTTCTCCAGATTCCTTTCCAATCATTTATTGATTTTGCGTATGTATAATACAGCTGTTAAAAAAAAAATCAACATCCCATTTCTCCGAAGAACAGCACAAAAGCAAAGCAAGGGGATGCTTTGAAATTTATTTGCATGTGTTGTATGTTTTATGTTTAAAATTAAAAATATTCCTGATCGAAGTCCTTCAGGACTAGAAGGCTTTCATAGCACTCTCTTAACTGGAAACATCTCAGATTTTTTTCTTTACATTTTTATGAGTATAGTATGTTTTTCTCCCATATTTTCAATGATAGGTATTCTAATACATGTATGCACTGGACTATAACTACATTCAGACTTTGCAAAGGCAAGCATCTGAAGAATTAAAGTTATTTCCGTTCCTTGCAAGAAAAGAAAGTGTAAATAGAACAATGTCCATTACTTGAAGATTTTGGCTGAGTGCCCAGGTATCAGTGTTAGGACGTTTAACATTTCTATCAGTTTATTTCAATACTTTCATGTGTTGTTAACTATGTCCACTCTTTGCTAGGGAGAAGCCCAATAGAAAAGCAAAGGTGTGTGCAGGTGCTGTGATCCAAAGCCTTCTCCTTGCAGTGATGGATGTTGGCCTGACAGGCTCTAACAGAGGATTTCACTGTCCTTCAAAAGTTTGCATTGACCTTCAGTTGCCTTTTCAACAAGAAACGAGCTGCAGAGAGGATGGTAAAGGATGGCTAACTCTGGTCAGATACGGAATTTCGAGGTTTGTTGTAATACTGGGAAGGTTATTGTGAGACAAAGCCTTTATAAAGCCTTTTGTATTTCAGTGGTGATGCCAGTGGTTCGCAGAACCTAGGCTACACAGTGGACATGGACAGGCTTATTTACACAGGATTTGTACAGTGTCCAGATGAAGGAACTGTAGGTGAAACCAAAAGGAGCATTAGATGTTATTTGGTGAGTGTGGCACAGTACAGCTGACATCAGTATCTTGGCTTTGGCAGTTTTCATGGCTGCTGAGGATGCTCCTCCTGCCATCTTTCACAGATGCTGTCATTTCTTCTTCATGTAAAAATACTTCTTTTTGTTTCTCTCTTTTTTTTTTTTTTTTCCCCCCTCTTGTTTCCTCCCTTGCAAACAGTAGAATAGAATAAGGACCATTTTAACTGAAGTTTGATGGAGACAAGTCTGTAACCTCCCTGGTGTTCCTGCAGGGTTACACTTTGGACTAGATGATCACCATGTCCCAGTGGGGCACAACTCACTGCTAACATGGAGAGGTTTTTGGCTTTTTTTGTGCTCAGGATGACATGTACTTTTTTTGATGAAGCTTTTTCTTAGAACTGTTTGTCCTTTTATGAGGCCAGGAAAGGTGAAACAATTCCTGTCTCTTGTTCTAGAGGAACAGAACTGAGTGTCCTTTTTACAGCTAAGAATTCAAGGAGTGTACAAGCCTGATGATCTGCTGGATAAGAAATGTTGAAAACCTTGCAAGATTATTTGGAAAAGCCAGTTATGGGGTGATGATCACAATATAAAAACATTGACAGAACATACTGAAAAACATCCTGTGAATATCTTGTCAAAATATCTCAATATAAATATATTTTTACTATAAGGATTTCTAACTGTAAACTTTGTGATAATAAGTAAAAACATAAAGGTTTTTAGAACAGTGAATGGTGATAATAAGAAGTAAGGCTAAGGAGAAATTCTAACCCGGAGTTTAAGGTTATAACATGTATTCAATAATTGTGACCCAGTTTAATACTTTTGGGTAAATCATGTAGCTTCATCTCCTAGGAGAGGCAGGAATCGGAGCGTGTGCAAGATTTTATGAGTCACTGCTTTAGATGTTAGAAGGTAACATATGCTTGACTCAGTTTGGATGAATAGAAACCTGCATTTTTTTAAGACTGGAATGTAGTTTGTCATTCTACAATATTAGAGCAGTTTGTTTTTTTCTTGAATTTTGAAGAAAAAACACATCATAAATGAGAGGAAAAATAATACTATTTGAAAATTTGAATAGCACTTACGGCATTTAGTCAAACTTGTAGACCTGAAAGAAAAGGCTGTTATGGACAGAATCCTAATGCAGTAACAATTGTACACTAGATTGTAAAAGAAATAAATTAGAAATATTTCAGACTAGACCTTGGAAATGCTTTCTGCCTGGTGAGTTAAGATGGTAAAGACACTAGAATTGATCTGATTTTGAGAGTGTGAAAAAATAAATGCTCCATTATTATGCCAGAGGTTGAGTTTCTTTCAGCTTTGACAGAAAAGCTGACCGTGCACACCTAGCAAACCACTTGCCTCGCTCTAGACAAGATCTGGGAAATACAGCTAATTTGTTCATTGTGTTTTAGCTAACAGAGTAATAACTTCTTATATCGCTCTGCCTCCAGCTGCCCTATGTACAACTGTGCCCTTATGAGGATGTGTTTTCCTGGTAATAGGAAACAATTGGCAGCTGATTTTTAAAAGACAGGAGAATACATTTTAATACATTTAGTGAATACTTTGGGGTTTTTGTCTCCAAAATGGATAAATTTGTAGGAATAAGCTTTCCGCTTTCCAGGAACTCATAAGAAACATTCTCAACTTTGTCCCTGTCCCCTCCAAACAAAACCTTTCTCATAAAGGGTAAATACATATAAATAATAAAGTTATTGCAATATAACATAAACTATCTAAGTAATGCTAATATATGTCAGTAATGAAGTTAAAGACATAAATAATTAGAAAATAACAACAAGCATAGTTATAATTGTGATTAATAGTATTTTCTTTGGTGTGTTTTACTGGTATTTAATCTGACAAGTAGTTATGCAAAAAAGTTTAAAATTGGGTTTTTTGTTTGTTTTTTTCTTTGAAGAATGGCTTTTTGTACAACTGCAGACTTTCACATAGACATTGGGCAGAGTTGGGTATTGGGCTGAGATGGGAGGAGGGAGGAAAAAGCAACAACTTGATACTGGGTGTGCAGCTGGCAGAGCAAATGCTGCCAGACCCAGGAGAACTACCAGGATGAAGAATTCCTCTTAATGTCATCTTTGTGTTTCAGTAAGCACTTTATTAATGAATACTACAGCCTGGAAAAAGATCAAATACCAGATTATGTCAACGAGACTTAGTTAAAGTTACGTGGGTGACTTAAAAGAAGTTCAAATGCATACTTCATTTAACAGTAATTCTGTTTCCCTGGGTTTATAATGGGCCATTTTTAGAATAATTGTAGCATACTCTTAATGCTTTTCTTAAACACCTAATGCTCTCTCAAGTGTATCTATAAACTTCCTTCAAAAATGCACATAGATAAATGTAAACAAGAAACTCAACGATTTGACCATATTAACAATTCTTCAAAGGAATTCAGTGACTTAGGCTGTATATTTATATAACTGGAAACTAAATATTTAAACAAGTAAAAGTCAAATTAATCTGTGTATTTTGTATGATTTTTTCCCTTTTGGAGAAACAGGACCAAACTACACCGTAAGGTATATGTTCTCAAGCTTCTGGTTTCCACCCTGGGATCTCCAGCAGTTCATGTTTCCTTCCTACAGTGTTTCATTCCTTTCTGTATGCCATGCTTTTCTGTATTCTTATGGCGAAGGTTCAGTGAAATGAAGTTTTAAAATGATAGTACTAGTGTTCCTACTTTTCATGAATAAAATATGGTTGTTCAGTAAGTTCTTAATGAACAGTCTTCCATTTTCCTCTGCAAAAACAAGGCAACATCTGGCATTAAAGGTACATACTGTCTTTCAGATTTGGCTTTGGCTTCCATTTGTTTTAATGAGGACAGTGCTAAACAACTAGCAGTGCCATCTGGATGAAAGCTGTCTGTCTTTAAAAATTAGGGTAGACTTACCTCTTGGGTACTAAGGGAGGGTGGCAGCCATTTTGGAGAAAGACAGGTTTTCCTCAGAACATTTTGTAGAAATATTATTTTTCAACCTCAGTTCTGGTATGGAAAACTCAGTTTGGAAGGAAAACAGTGATATTACTATGAATATATGCTTTCAAAGTACATGAGCAGATTATTCCAATAGAGTTTTAAGTATATTGGAAATATGAAAATTGTTTCTGTATCTCTGAGATCGCAAGGAGAAGATCAGATGCAGCCTATAGTTTCTTAAAATAAAGACTTGGTATTGTTAACATAAACCCGCTTAATGTATGTGTAAATGCTGAGCGAATCCAACTTGCTCTTTATGAACATGAAATACTTTTTAGTCAGATTTTTCGCTTGATTTTTTTTTTTTCTTTCCTGGGCAGATGCTGGCTCCTGTTATGTATGCCTGTGAGCATGCGTGGGACCCAGCTTCAGCTGGTGCTTGTGTGTGGACTTGTGCAGTGTGTACAAATAAACGGTCTGTGCAGTCTATACAAATAAGGATCCCCTTTGTGTCTTTTATCCAGTCCCTACTATTTGCGTGGGTGTGGGGGAGTGGTTTTGAAAACATTGTTTCACATTCTGAGCAGTAATTAAAACATGACTCTTACATAGATGTGTACAGTGCTGTGCATTTTGATACTACAGATTTTTTTATATGCCCTGACAGGAAATGAGAGGGTTAGCTTTGTCAATTTGAAGTAAAGAGTTCTTTTTTTTAAATGGTGATTTTAATATTTCAAATATGGCATAATCTTAAAAGTTTTATTGTAATTTCCTCATGCCCTGAGCAGAAATACTATTAGGATACTGAAGAGGAACAGTACTAAAAATATGAATGTAACCTTCCCAACAGGAGATTGCAAACAGCTGTTTTTCTGTCACATTCTTAGTGAAGTAGTCACTAGCTTGGATATCAACATTGCTGTGAATGTTATGCATGAGAGACCTGAAGAAGTCCATATACCTGCTATTTTATTTTTCAGTATTGATCTAATATGAGAGAACTGCTATTTCTGCTAATGAAGGCAGACAGCATTACAGACTGTCACGGGTGCCTAGCAACCCCTGTGTTCTTCTCAACCTGCCCATTCTTGATATCTTGCAATAAAAGTCCATGAATGTGCACAAAGTTCATGTCATGAGTATCTGGTTGCTTGATAGGACAGGAGGAAATGGCTTCAAGTTGCACCAGCGGATGTTAAGATTGGATATTAGGAAAAATTTCTTCACTGAAAGGGTTGTCAGGCATTGGAAGGGGCGGACCAGGGAGGTGATTGAGTCACCATCCCTGGGGGTGTTTAAGAGGCGTGTGGATGAAGCGCTTAGGGACATGGTTTAGTGGTGGACTTGGCAGTGTTAGGTTAATGGTTGGACCTGATGATGGTCTTTTCCAACCTAAATGATTCTACTTTTCTATGATTCTTTCCTGTTACATGAAAAATTTATGCAGGGCTGGAAACTTTCACAGAAAGCAAGCAGGAAATACTCTGTTGTAAACAAAACAGGAAGACCTCTCTGTAAGAGCAGATCAAAAAAGACAGATCAGAAATTCACTGTAGACTGCACTGAATTTTACACCATTAAGAAGGAAATGAACAAACTTGGTATTGGCTTCTCAAGGTCTGCTGGATGACAATATTGCCTTCTGACATCAGTTCCACCGCGTTCACTGCCACTTCTGACTGCCTTTTACATTCCTGAGGACTCTTAAAAATTTTATCAGCTCTGGCGTAAGCCCACATGAGCTTATCTTTCCAGTCTTCTTGAAGTTGCACTTGATGCAAAAATGAAAGATGCCTGCTTTATACCAACTGAGTTTTGTTCTGTTGTGGTAGGAGAAGATCATTCGGGCCATCCCTCTATTTCTTCCTGGTTATATAAAGATGTTGGAAGACAAGAAGTCTTGTCACAAGAAATACCACTGGAGGTTTGTTATCTGTTGTTAAGGGGCTACCAAACTTTTCCACCTGAATGGCATATAACACTAAGTTGGGGCACAAGCACTGGTGTTTTTTCTCTCACTTCAAATGCTTAGTAACATCTGGAAGAAAGATTTATTTTAAGGTAATTACACTCTTTGTGATTCCATACTACCCCATTTAGCATTCACATGTGGATCAGATTTAGGCTTGCTCTGTGTTTGTGCCACTTTGAAACCCCTGGTGCCAGAGCCTGTGAGTCCAGCAGTTCACTTTGTAGAACTACTTCCTATTTTAAAAGTAGATTATCTAAAAAAGATTAAAGAGTGAACCCCTGAAGTTGTGTGTAAAACTGCCTAATTTTGTGCAGTGATCCCCAGAGCCTCATCAGGAGAATTTTAATTTATTGCCTTCTTTTGTGCTGTTTAGTGTGTCACTTATACAAAAAATATCCACAGCTCACAATATAAAATCAACTTAGTAATGCTGATATTCCTAATGTACTTCATGGTTTCAAGGCTGAAAATTTACTTAGAATGCGTTGTTTAGTTAATTCGCTTTGCATAATGTTTTCAGGTCTGTCTTTATAGGATTAGGGAAGCAAGGGTTATTTATTTAACAGTAACACTGGAAGTGCAGTCGACTTAGAGCAGGATGAGGGTTTTAACAGGCAAAATGTAAGATCCAAGCAACTGTAGCATTAATATGACATAAAGAAGGAAAAGAATGGGGAATAGACTGGGGTGAATATTGATGGCGAAGGAGATGATTAAAGATACTGTATAAGAAAGGCTAAAAGCATCTTGGGCCTGTGTCCTAATGTGTGTCCTAACACATTTTTCTGTGTCCTAACTACACAGAAAAGGGGAAAAAAACACTAAATCTAAGTTTATGATCAGACTAGATTAACAAAACGTGGATAAGTCTACTTATTAATTAAAAACTGAGTGTATTTTTCTTGCACCTCTTGAGTATAAGGTTTCTTTTAAAAGGTCTGTATGGTATTTTGTACGTCAGGGGTTTACATTGCAACAAATTGAAGGTAGTATGTTTAGCTGCTACTTTGTCTCTTCCCTTGCCCCTAAAAGGGGGAAACAAAAAAAAACTGTATTACTGGAATTCTGCAACAGTGGTTCTCTGCCCTGGGTAAATTTAGTTCATGCACTGTCGCTAAGACAGTTTAATCTTGACTGATGAACTATCTCGATGATGGTGTAAACCATCAAGATGGTCTGTTTGCAGTGGACACTACTAAGTTTTTATTGAAATAGTGACTCTTGTCAGTTAACTTTGAAATAATGGTGATGCTGATATCTACCCATATGCCATAGGGAATAGTTTGTGCACTCTTGTGTCCCTTGTCCACACTTTCCCATCTGTGCATAAGCAGCAGCTAGATTTTTTTGTTTGTTTGTTTGTTTTTTCCTTTTTTCTTCTGTTGTGGAGAAGTCTTGCTTTTTTTCTTACTGGTAAAAACAAACAGAACTCCAAGCTAGACCTGCTTCCCTGTTATTTTTTCCACATTATGTATATATTCCTCAGAGGTTCCCAGTTCCTGTATAAAATTTTTGTTTTCTTCTTTCACATTATTGAAATAAAATAGCCTCTTTGGCCTGTCTGGAAATTTTCTTCCCTTATCCTTTATGAGGTAGGGTTTTTTTAGATTAACTGTGGGAACTTTAGGTTTCTTAGTCTTTGGCATGATGCTCCTCCTACAAATCCCCTTTGAGTTTGGAAACTGCCAGCATCTCTTTGTAGGACTCTCCGTTTTTCCAAGCCTCTGGTCTCTTTTCTGGCAGAACAAATGAACTCTCTATAAAAGGAGTTCCCTTCCTGTTTTAACTGATTCCTTTTTCTCTGATCTAGCCCACAACCTATGCCTGATCATCTCAGAGGAGGGAAACAACTGGACTAAAAAAAAAAAATCTGAGCACAGGTTCCCCTAAATGGTCAGTCTTTGCTTTGATTTAAAAACAGCAAATCGTGGTGACTATGAAGCCATTTTGGGCAATGCAGAGCCTTTCTGAGCTTGTTTTTTGTTTTCATTCAATTGCAGCTTGAATAGTATGGCTTTAGAGACTTAGTGTGTCTGCTTTGCTCAGGTCTTGGATGAGAACCAATTGTCTGACACTTGATCTGTACACAATGTAAAATTACTCAGGGTGGGCTGGTAAAGTGCATGGAATGACTGAGGAGTTGGTGACAATGATACTACCACCCATCCTGAATTTATTGTTGCTTTGTACCTTGGGAAATTTATTGTATTAGCTGCTGCTTTGGGATTTGCAGGCACTAATTTTCGTTCATTTTCATCCTTTTTTCAGGGTGTTACGATCTGTTCCTCTGGGTGTGGTTCTGCTTACAGTGCCATCTTTTTGTTGCCCCTTTAACGAGGCCAGTCCAAAAATCCTCAGTGAGAACCTAAGTGCTTGCTCACAGAACAGAGCTTCACTGTACATCTGTGTGCTGATCAATACAGTTACCAAATTAACTCATAAAAGCCATTAAAGATGTTCTTTGAATCCGAAATGGGTGTTGGTCCTGAATAGCCCAGCATTTATCTCTGTGCCGCAGCACTTGGGGTCAACCAAAAGTTGAAGTGTTAGTTCTCTGTGTCAGGTTAGAGGGGCTTGAACCAAGAGGCCTTCAGGAGGAGCGGCTCATTCATAACTCTTCTTTTTTTTTTTTTTTTGTTGGAGTTAAACAAATATTACTGTAATTTGCATTCTCCTGGGCTGCGAAGGCTGGTTGAGTGGGTGGTAGGGTAACCACCACTTGGAGCATTTTTTCTTTCTTTTTTTTGCATTTGGACTTGGGATGCAATGTGTATGTTCTAATAAATTCTGTAAATGAGCCCAGATTTCTGGATATGTCATTTATAAATAATCAAAATAAACAAGTGGTAACATTGCTGTTTCTGCAGCCATTTTTCTCTTGCAGCCTAAAAGGCACTTAGTGCAGAACTTATCTGTCCTATTTTGGTAATGTTATTTCCATGAGCAGTTTTGTATCAGGAGTGGTAATAGTGGTATCAGCTTGACCTTGGGGCTGCAGTATGGATGTGTAAAGGTACAGATTTGCTTTTAAAAGTGAATAAAATGGGTCTACTTCTGAGAATCTCAGCAGAGACAAAGATAGGTAAATCCCAAACAAGAAACATTTCAAATTGACAGGAGAGGAGCTGAGAAGAAAAAAAGTCCAAAACCTTGTGATGGAAATGTGATCAACTTGTGGAATCATTAATGATGCTAGAATTTTTTGGTTTTTTTCAGTGAAATCTCATCTTATTTAAATTCTTCATATCAGTAGATTAAGTTAACCTTTGTTGTGACTGAATAAGAGTGAAAATAAATTATGTACTGGAATACCGGTACAAGAGAGAGAAATGTCTCATTTGCCATAAGAGAGAAAGAAGCAGGAGGGAAGTGGAGTACTGAAGGGATGAGTGTTTTTCACAAAGCTATAGAATCATAGAATGGTTTG
>NW_010239879.1:0-19650 GCF_000690775.1 Eurypyga helias | reverse complement strand
ATTCTATGATTCTATGAAATTAATGTGTTCCTGCTAATGGAAGCTGTAGTACATACAACACCCCCAAACACAGGTTGGAGACTCTCAGCTCAAAAGTTTTATTACAGTTATCCAGAACAAAATATCCTTGTTCTGGAATCTATTTGATACTCTGAGGGGGAAAAGAGCTAACTTTGTCTGTTACTTAACACATTTTTTAGTCCTTAGATTGCAATTAAAAAAGATCATTTATATCGCACAACTATTATGATTTTTGTCATCCGGATTAATTCCTTTTTGACAAAAGAATTCCACAGTAATGCATACATATTTTCTTCTCTTAATTAGCTTTTCTTTTATTAATCTTTAATGAAGAAATGTGAAATTTGAGGACAAGAAGCTTGAAGGATAAAAATAAGTAATTTTAACTATTCTTAAAGGTGTCTTTTGCAGTATTTCTCTTTCATATATACATGTTTAATATTTATGGACCAAAGTATAGTAGCTTAAAATTAAAGGTATGTTCAATTTAATCTTAATTACATTTTTTCTCAATTTATGCAGTAATCAAAAGTTATATAATGAAATTTTTGATGGTGAGGGCAAGCTAAACTTTCTTATATCAAGTTATTTTAACTTGCCTGGGTCTTGCTTTTGTTATGAGACAGCAAAGTACCCATGGATCACTGCCTCCTTTCCTGTGACGTAGATAGTACGTCCAAGAGAAAGGCTGGGGAGTATGGAGTGATGACGGTGAGTGGAGGGACGTATGACTTCCCAGCAGCACTGGGAGCAGCATGGCTGGCTCTTAAGTCTGAGCCGCTGCTCTCAACTCTTCACCTCTGCTCCCTGTAGCAAAACCAGTCTTGACCTTAGATGAGCAAACATTCATATTTGCTTGCGCTGTTGGGAGCCCTTCAGAGTCACGATTTAAAAGACTGAGACAAAGAGGACGGAAGTTCAATTGCAGACTCATTTCTGGTGGGTCCATAGAGTCAGATGTCTGAAGGAGTGTGATTGGCAGTGGGAACAGTGTCAGTACTGTAATGATACAGGATCATCCATTTAGAGCTCCATATTATTGTGATTTGCTGCATGCTTTACATTCTTTTGTTGAATCGAGCTGCACATAGCCGTTGTTTACATTATTTCACTGAAATACGTCTATAAAGATTTGTATGATAAAGTATTGGTAGCAAAGCTCAAATAAATTTATTGCAGACAAATGAATAAATACTCTGTTTCAAATGCAACAGTCTAAGCAGATGTCATTTGTGAGCCCATGGCTTTGTAGTCAGTTAAATGGTGAAGTACATTTGCAAGCAACCCAGCGTGTGCCGTGCCAAGCACCCGTGCTTGCTGGTTTTACGGAGGTCACTTGGTGTTGCAGCTCTGGGCAGCTTGCAGCGTGAGGAGCTTCCTTAGCGTCTCGCTGCCGGGATTACTTTGTGTTGCTGCCCAAGAGGGGTCTGTAATAAAAAGTTATTACTTCTGAAGGTGTGATGCGAGGCAGACAGAACAGGATGAGGAGGCTGAGCACTTTATTAACTACCCCTCTGACATTTAACTAGGAGGGAGCAAGTCACTCTGAGTGGTCCTGAGGAGGTGCACAGGGGGAGGAATTGCTTTATGGCTGCATCAGGGCTACTCCATCCCCATCCCTGTAAATCTGTACCTGCTCGTGCAGCCTCCTCCTGCACGGGGCTGTTGTGACACTGAATTCTGCTTCCAGGGGGTCTAGATCTTGGAAACTGAGGTCTGAATGAATTACACTGCCTGGATTTTGGGACTGTATAAAGTGCAGACAACTTGGGGGGAAGAGATTTTATTAGTGGAGTATGGGGGGAATGCTGTCCTGGAATGCTGGCTCTTGTGTCAGCGCTATGTGCCAATCCTTAGCCTTGGCTATAGGTATTTTAGGTAATCTAGTAAGAAAATTCAGTTCAATGCCCCTGTTAAATGGTTGTTTGGTCTGATGTCATTCTTTGCCCATATTTCTGCACTAAGAATAAAGAGAATATAAATATAAACCCTGTTATGAACAGCATTGACATCTCTGATGCAAAGTGCTGTAACAATGAATTTACTCACGCATCTCTGAGAAACTGATGTGGAGGGCTCTGGGGAGGGGATGGATCTGCCCATTCCCTGAACAGGTGCTTGGGGCTCTGTTGTGTTGGGACAGTCTCCTGGATATCCTCTCACTGTGAAGAGTAAGGATATATAAACCATCTCCTCTTGTATGAGTCTAATCTTTCCTACTAACCTAGGACAAAGCAATCACAGTGAGGCGTAGTGTGAGGGCAAGTGATGTGAAGTACTTTCTGTCTCTGCGTACTGCATGTTGCAGGAAGATGATGAACGAGTTCTTTATTCCAAAGGGAATAAAGCCAAACCATATGATGTGTGTGGTTGTCCTGTGTGGAAGCTGTATCTCTTTTTCTCTCCAGTGTAAAAGGAGGATTTGTCACCTCATAGTATAACTGCAATTTATCTTCTCCTTTGTTCTTTTTTCTGTTTAATTTGGTTTTGAGATTGATCTGGTACTTAAAGGCATGCTTTTTAAGAAATTGGGTTAAGAAATTTCCTCCCACAGCAATATCCAGATTCATACAAATTCGTATGAGCCAGACAAAAGTTTGTTGAGCTCCAAACCAACAAACAGCATTTTGCTTTTCTGTAACCTGAAGCAATTACAAACTGTAGTTTTATTTTTTCCAATTAAAAATTATGAAAAATATTCTTATTGTTTGCAATAAAGCAGAATGTTTCAAACAAAACTGTGAACTATAATTAATGAGTACCTTCTAAATTCTGGAAAAGTAGAATTGAAAGAGGTCTATTACAGAAGTTGAAAATCTATGTTTAATGAATACACCCACTACATCTATTAAATTGGCAAGATAATAAATGTGCAGCCCTCTCTTTTACTTCAGAAGAACGCATTCACCATATTCATTAGCAAAGTGATTTACCAGCAAATATATGTTAGCTGCTCTTCCCAATTACTAATGAACTGTGCATTGCTGTACAAGTATCAAGCATGGTTGCCAGTCAGTCTGGGCTGAGTGCTCCTCCTGTATTGTTTGGGCGCTCACAGTACCCATTTTTATGACTTGAAAGGGGTTATGGCTGGAAAAGTTACAGAAGTAGGTACTTTGTGTCTTTTTTAGTAAATCTGGCATAATTCCTTTCTCATTCCATTCAGCTTTGTCCTAGATAATGCATAAACATGTGGCATTTCCAGTCCTTAAATGTCATATTCATGCAATGGCAGAATAGGTCCATCGTAAGAGTGTGATAAAAATCTTGTCTATTTTTGAGTGTCACGGTGTTTCTAAGGTTTCCTGAAGGACACCTCTGTCTCTGTCTAAGCTTCTTTGGTCACATGATGCCTCTCATATCTCTGTAGAATCACAGAGTGTCATGCTTTAGTTGTGTCAAGCAAAAACAAGTTGCTTTTTCTTGGCAGCTCTGTGCATGCTACGCTTCCCGCGTGTCCTGTCCCGCTTGACAGGACAAGGGGTAACATGTACAAATTGAAAACAGGGAGGTTTAGATTAGATATCAGGAAGAAATTCTTCACAGAGAGGGTGGTGAGGCACTGGAACAGGTTGCCCAGAGAAGCTGTGGATGCTCCATCCCTGGAAGTGTTCAAGGCCAGGCTGGATGTGGCTTTGAGCAACCTGGTCTAGTGGAAGGTGTCCCTGCCCATGGCAGGGGGGTTGGAACTAGATGGTCTTTAAGGTCCCTTCCAACCCAAACCATTCTGTGATTCTATGATTCTGTGATTCTTTCAAATGGGATGGGCTGGAGAATCCTTTATCCCTCTGTGGGCTTATACCTTCAGTCTTTCCTCCTCTTTATGTGAGATCTCTGTAATTAGGGGTTTTATTATAATGTGTAGTGAATGGTTATCTGGTAGCAGCAGGTAACTCTTATGTTCTGCAAGTGAGAGTGTGTTTGCCAATGCAGTTTTCCCGAAGTTAGATATTCTCAATGGAGAGCATCAACCCTAACATAATTTGGGTATGTTGCCTTTCAGAATCAGAAGTTGTTGAAATTTGTGGCAGTTGGTGGCATTCAGCACAGCAAAGATGCTCTGCAAGTAGAAAGCTCATATTGAGAAATTACAAAGCTGATACACACCTGGTTTTCATCCTCGTGTGTTATGTAGGCATGTAGTGATGGGACAAGGGGTAATGGGTTTAAACTGAAAGAGGTAGATTTAGATTGGATATGAAGAAAAAGTTCTTCACAGAGAAGGTGGTGAGGCACTGGAACAGGTTGCCCAGAGAAGCTGTGGATGCCCCATCCCTGGAAGTGTTCAAGGCCAGGCTGGATGAGGCTTTGAGCAACCTGGTCTAGTGGAAGGTGTCCCTGCCCATGGCAGGGGGGTTGGAACTGGATGGTCTTTAAGGTCCCTTCCAACCCAAACCATGCTATGATTCTGTGATTTCCACCACACACCGAGACCTGTTCTCAGCTGGCTTTGAAAGATGTTTTCTAATACAGGACTGAGAACATTACGTGACAACTGGTATGTCTGAGTTAGTGCTAGTGTACCTTGCCTAGGCTTGCCAGCAAAAGGGATTAGTTAAAACCAGGAGCGGTCCTATTCCAGCATGATGGGTTCTGTTTTGGAGAGTGGTAGAGTTTCCAGACATGAGACTAGCCATGCTGGGCTAGAAGGCTTACTGGGCCTTGTGTTCAGACTCGTCTCTTGGCAGAGTTACATTCTCCTTTAGTTGACAGGGCAACAATTACAGGGGCACTTTACAAATTAAATGTAATTGTATAGACCAGGATTTTTCAAAAGGCAAGTTTGTAGGTAAAAATGACTTTAATGATTGTGAGGCTGCCAGTAGCTGGCAGGTTTGGTTCATTTTGAATAATTATATATCACATTTAGATTATTAGTAATGTATAGTAAATAATAGTCATATATTTATGCCTACTGTCTCCAGGGCAGTATTGCAACAGCCCCTTTCTCTGCTCTTCTTGAACTTTAATACTTTTCATCTTAAAAACCTTAAATATCTCCATACAATTTCATATTTCTCATTTCTCTGTGATTTACAGGACAAATTTATTCACCCTGTAAGTACAAGAAAAATTTAACTTGAAACTGCCAGCTGGTGCAGGAATTCAGAACTGAAACAGAGTATCTCACATGAGCATGAAGACACACCTTACAAGCGCATGCCTTAATCTATATAGTGCACATCACTTGTAGTCAGAAAAAGGGTGAATAATAGAACTTTTAAAAAAGCCTGAACCACTAGGTTATGTGTTTGTCATGGTTTTGTTTCAGGAGGATGTTGAACCTGAAGCCGCTGTTATTCTTCTTGTGTTTCAGGTGCCGTAGCGGTTTTGATCCCTCGCCTAGACCTGGTGATTTCTTTCGTCGGAGCTGTCAGCAGCAGCACTCTGGCACTGATTCTGCCGCCTCTGGTCGAAATCCTCACTTTCTACAAGGAAAACTTAAGTTTATGGACAGTATTTAAAGACGTTTTCATAGCTGTCATTGGAGTTGTTGGATTTTTAACAGGGACATATGTGACGGTGGAAGAAATAATTTATCCTGCATCTACAGCTCTAGTGAATGCAACAGAGAGCATCTCTGCGGATTTAAATGCTACGAATGGGGTGGTTGGTTTAAAGTAATAACCAGGTGCTGTGAAATATTTTGTTCCTTAACAAGAAATCCTAGATGGATGGCAGACCTGTGTATGGGACAAATTCCAATGAATTTTTTAAAAATAGCATGCAACCTTTCTCAACTCTGTTCTTTCCTTCATTCCTTCCCATCTGCTACCTAAAATAACCCCTTTGCTCTCAACTTCTGCTCATCTAGTGAAAAACTGAATTGATGTCAGGGTTTAAAATATATACATGAATATAGAAGGAAAACATTATTTTAGGTTATTTGCAATAAAAGAAGAATTTTTATAAGGAAGTGAAGATGCCTTCCTCCTCAGAAAAGGTGGAAGTCAATCCGTTCATCATGTCTAGGCATCAAGTCTAGGCACTATTGTTTTAACCCCAGCTCTGTTGTAAGGGTTGGAGTGGGAGCTCAGTGACGCATAAACCTTCTCTCGGCTGTTTCTGATGGGGTGAACTGCACCCCAGTGAACCAGAGAGGCTATGGTTTTAGAAAAGAGCAGCTTTTCATTTTCTTTTCATTTCCGTTCTTGGGACTTGGATGTTTGGTGTGGTAAAGCTTTTGGGTAGTTGCAGTTGCCTGGCTCTGGTTCCCGGGAGTTGGTTATGTCTGGAATCAGAGTGCACTCTGCAGAATGACTGTGACTCCTGTTCAGTCTTTTCACATCGGCTCCAAGGGGAGTTTTTCAAGCAGTTGGAAGGACCAAGCCCTCCCTGGTCAGTATAGCCGACCACTGCTGGTAGTAGTTTACGTGACAGTAAGCATAGAGGCTTTTTTTTTTTTAAAATGCCAACCACCTTAACATTTAAGCTGAAGAACGGACAGTGCTGTAAGGTCATATTTAGAGGTGAAGTCTGAATCTTTTATTAGACTAAAAGGTAGCTACTTAGGAATGTTCTTGCTATCGTACATGATCTGTTACTGTATGCTCCATGAGCTGTTCAGCATGGCCAGACCCCTGCTCCAAGGAAATGGCAACTGTGATGCTCAGTAGAGCCACAGAGATCTGACTGTCCAGAGCAGCTAAAAATTCATGATATTAATTTCTGTATGAGAAAGGAAAGGATGAGACACTACTTTCTAGGATGGAGCTTGTGCCATACTTTCACACCTATAGCTGGTGGGTTATTTGTGAAAAAACTTGTCATTCCACAGCACTGTGAGCTGGGGGGTACCATGGATGGGCTGCTTTGAAGGCCTCTCTCCCTGCAGTGCATCACCTGCCTCCAGGCTGTCTGAAGTGGGTTATCTCAGGGCTTGTTTCAACTACTGGTACTTTGTCGAGAGGTGCAGTTTATGAGACGTACAGTATACATGTGAAAATACGATATTTTTTTAGAAAGCAATCCTATATCCCTTTGGATTTTGAATGAAAAGCTATAGGTTGTTTATCAGAGCAATATCACTTTCTTTAATGTTGCAGAAACATTCAACACCACAAATTATAAGTAGTTTATTTTTGTACATTTTGGTAACTGCTGTCCTGACCCATTTTTTACACCATTTCTTTATCCTTAATTTCAGCTATACAAATATATGAAATACTGTATTTCTTTTTTTACCTATAGCTAGAAGTCTGGAGACTGCTTATCTATATTTCTATTGGAATATATAATAATTAATTTTGCATTCCATTGTACTGCCTTAAATAGGATCTAACATGCCCTTAACTTATTTTTGCTTCTTCTGTGCATTTGGGAAGGGAAAAGGATCAAATTGGTAATTCAAGTTCATAAATCAAGTTGGTAATTGGGTAGAAATGAGTTTTGTTCAGCAAGCCTGCATGCTGAGTCCCCACCCAGAACTCTAATTTTCAGGGTTTATATTTGACTTTTTGACTCACACTTCATAGATGACTTTCACTCCTAATGCTAAAGCTATATTTTGGTCTTGTTTTCTATAAACACTCTATATTTTGTACAATGATAGAACTGTATTTATCATACTCATTCCTATTTTGAAGAAACTCCTTTTTTGTAAGGGATATTTTTAATTAGAACATTCTCCCAAGAAGTATGGAATACCAAAACCTCTCTACTGTATTCATAGAAATTAAGTTGAAAATATAGGTTATATTTTGCTTGCCTTCAGTATATTCCTCAGAAATCTACCATTTGGTAATGTACCATTTGGCATTACAGAGGTAGAGTAATATACTGCTAGATATGTCTATATTTATATTTTCAGAGTATTTCCATAATCACCTACCATGTGGTGACTGTATCTGAGCACTTTCATCGAGGGCATTTTGGATAGGCATTCATTATAGCACGGAGTTCAAACTGCGTGTCTTTTGTTGAAGCAGTAGTTCTGAGCAATGCTCTTATTTTCATTTTAGGGTGGACAGAGTTAAATACTTGGCAGGCACTTTAAAGGGATGAGTCTCTGTGGGTATGATACTATAGAATGAACCTTGCATATGAAAGTGCCACACAGGAGAAAACACAGGTAGTTAACACAGGGGCAAAAGGTAACTTTACCTTTTTGTCTTAAAGGCTTTATAGTCTTTAACCTGTTTTAAAAGACTTTGAATCTAAGTGATTCCGTCTGTTGTTTACCTAAAACATACACTGCACACTGATAAAATGTGTTTCTGTGCAGCATATTTTACGTGACATGAGATACTTCTACATGGAACATTTTTAGTAGGGCTGATAGGATTTAAATGAAAGTTGTATTTCCTGTTAGTTCTGCATCTTTCTACGTGAGTGTTTGGAGAATAAAGGGCTTTCAAGTCCATTCATATCGTCTGTTCTGCATTGATAGTGTCCTAGTGAGCAACTTCCGAGAAGGTAATTTCTGCCAGGCGGAAGAAGGACTTGACCAGATCAGAGTTGGGTGGTGATTTTTGGCTGGTTCGTGTGAATATTGATACATTACTACCAATGAAGGTGTGCTGAGCTGGGAACCTAGACCCTAAACAGGTGGCCTTGGTACCCAGGTGAACGCAGCGTATCTTTTTGAATGATACGCTTTCTAAACAAGTCTGTTTAAAAGGTGGGTAGCTTTGAGGAATCTAATCTTAGCCATCGAAGTTTGGATAACCTGGCCCAAGTACAAACCCTTACACATCTTGCTGCCATGTCTGACCAGGGAGCAGCCTGTCAAGGAGCAGATTTTCAGACTGATACATTGCCGCTGACTGACCAGGTGTGAAGTAGTCTGTTTATGCGGTGGGCTGGCAGTGCCGTGTCTAACGATGTTATATCTTTTGAACCTTTAAAATGTTTATTAATATATTTTGCACAATGTTGATTTTCTCCTACAATGTAGGATTTTTATTATTTTAACTCCATACAGTGCATTTGTGTGGCCTGCTCTTTCAAATAGAAAGAGTCAGGAATCGGAGTCTCTTGCTTTGGATAAGACTAAACTTTCATGTAGTGAAAAACTACTAAGTCTGAGTAAGAGTATTCCTGTGAAACATTGCCAAAGATTTAAAAGGTAGGAAATTCTGACAGGAACGTCTTCTGAATAATAAGAAGGTTCATTGAGCTTTTAAAGTACTGTAATATAAATTGCAAGTTAAGATGCAGACAGCAAAACTGAGAGATTTAATAGGTATGGTTTACATTAATATATATTTAAGATGGAAATGTTCTTTAGCACAATCTAAATTAAACTGAAAAATATATGTGATAGGTTTATGTTTCTGACAAGGAACAGAAAGCTATTATATTTATATACTGTACATGAACTTCTATTTTACAGTATAATATTGTTAACAGTTTTAATGTAATTTCATCATTAACCACACTAAAAGTAACTGGATCATTTTTTTCTCTGTAACTGTTCTTCCTCAAATACCGGTCAAGGGAAAGGGTGGGTTTGCCTAATGTTCTGTAACTTGAATCTTCTGTATCAATAAAGGTTACAATAGTAATGTCCAACTAACTAATTGTTTGTAGAATCATAGAATAGAATCACAGAATGGTTTGGGTTGGAAGGGACCTTAAAGATCATCCAGTTCCAACCCCCCTGCCATGGGCAGGGACACCTTCCACTAGACCAGGTTGCTCAAAGCCTCATCCAGCCTGGCCTTGAACACTTCCAGGGATGGGGCATCCACAGCTTCCCTGGGCAACCTGTTCCAGTGCCTCACCACCCTCTCCATGAAGAACTTCTTCCTGATATCTAATCTAAATCTTCCCACTTTCAATTTAAACCAGTTACCCCTTGTCCTGTCACTACAGGCCCTTGTAAAAAGTCCCTTCCAGCTTCCTTGTAGCCCCTTCAGGTACTGGAAGGCTGCAATAAGGTCTCCCCGGAGCCTTCTCTTCTCCAGGCTGAACAAGCCCAACTCTCCCAGACTGTCCCCATAGCAGAGATGCTCCAGCCCTCTGAGCATCTGGGTGGCCTCCTCTGGACTCACTCCAACCGGTCTATATCCTTCTGATGTTGAGGGCTCCACAGCTGGATGCAGCACTCCAGGTGGGGTCTCACCAGAGCAGAGCAGAGGGGCAGAATCCCCTCCCTCGACCTGCTGGCCACACTTCTCCTTATACAGCCCAGGATACGGTTGGCTTTCTGGGCTGCCAGCACATGCTGCCAGCTTCATGTCCAGCTTCTCATTTACCAACACCCCCAAGTCCTTCTCCTCAGGGCTGCTTTCTATCCATTCTCCACCCAGTCTGTACTTGTGCTTGGGATTGGGTGCAGGACCTTGCCCTTGGCCTTGTTGAACTCCATGAGGTTGGCAGTGGCCCACCTCTCCAGCCTGTCCAGGTCTCTTTGGATGACATCCCCCACCACAACTTGGTGTTGTCAGCAAACTTGCTGAGGGTGCACTCAAACACACATCAATGTTGCCAACAAATAAACAACACTGGTCCCAATACCAACCCCTGGGGAACGTCACTTGTCACTGGTCTCCACTTGGACATTGACCCCTTGACCACAACTCTTTGAGTGTGAGCATCCAACCAATTCCTTATGCACCGAGTGGTCTATCCATCAAATGCATCCCTCTCCAATTTAGAGACAAGGATGTCATGTGGGACAGTGTCAAATGCTTTGTACAAGTCCAGGTACGTGACATCAATTGCTCTTCCCTTATCCTGCTTGTTACCCTGCCTGTCACCACTAATACATCACTAGAAAAAAGAGCTGTCTTAATGCAGAATTTACCTCTGTTTTTCTGTTGAAGTTATCCAGGGTGTGTCAAGTGAGTGACGTGAGACTGTGAGTTCAAGGTCTGACTTTTAATTAATAATAAATCTCAATTCAAAGTCACGTAGGCAACCCTGAAAAATCCTATCTCCACCCCAGGGTTTTTCATGAAGGATCACTCACAGTTAGGCTTCTGCATCTTTTTAGGGGTGCTTTAATAAATGAGTTAATTTCTAGAGGCACAAAGGCAGCTGGCAATTCCCACTGAAATCCCAGTTCCTATTTGGAAAACTGAAGAAAAAGCCAGGCCTTTTAAAATTGGACAAGCCCATACATATTTGGTTTTTAAGGTATGTACTTTCTCTCTAAATTTGAAATTACTGTTTGGGAACAAAAGTGGCAGTGTAAGCTTTCATGTTCTCCCCTGTTACTGCATACCAGTGTGGCAAAAGGACTTGTATTCCCCCTGTTAATAGTGTGTGCAGGTGTGCTCAGTGAGGCATTCAGAAACACCCAGCCCATTATGGAGCTGCCTGCATCCCTGCAATTCAGGCAGAAGTAGTAAAGAAATGTCCTTGAGATCGACCCACAAAACCCCGTTTTATAAATAAATCTTTCATGGTGTGAAAGTCCTCTGCCACCTGCAGGGAGACTGTAGCTGCTGGCCTGGAATGATGGATTTCAGTCTCCTGAGACTCAAGAAGAATTTGAATCCTTACAGGAGGAATTTGAATCCTATAGAAGGAGCGAAAGCGCACATATAGTCAAATTCCCGCTTGGACCCAGCTGTTAGGGAGATGTACTTCTAGAAGCTGACTTTCAGCAACACTTCTACTTCACAGAGTCTGAGTCCTTTTAACCCAAAGTTTTCAGTTCCTAAATTTTGTGACAGCTTTAAATCTGTCAATTTTTTTAAAAAATTGGCCCTATGTGGCTATTTGTAACACTAGATTCCATTATTCTCCTCTAGTATATGGAGAAGGAGTAATTTCTAAAAGGTTAGACAGAAATACACATTATAGCCATCACTTCACATTTTAGGTTATTTTGTGTATCCTGGATGTCTGTGAGATAAAACTACTATTTCACAAGTGTAAAATGCAAAACGAATGCAAGAATGTAGTTTTCCTTTTCCACATACTCATATTTACTAGGCTGAAAAAGAACACTTACAAATTGTAGTTATGTGGGAGGGAAATTAATTTCCAAGATATTCAAAGTCTCTGTGAGAGATTTGGGTGCCTGTGAACGAAGCAGCAATCAAAACCAAGTCAGATAATTTAATTATTTTCATCCCTCTCCTGTTTCAACCCCTGATCTTGCAATGAGCTTGAGGCATATAAACAAAACAGTGGATGTTTGTTGAACTGGACTTAAGAGGTATCAATACAAATACTCAGGCATAGACTACGCTGCCCACGTGTAAGCGTGTCTTGTCATTTTAGTCACTCTGGGGTATCTTGCCTGAGGTTGACTTGCTGTTGCCCAAGAAAGGCTTGGGCCTCCTGTAGATCCTGTGTCATATTGACCCCTTCTGTAATGACGGATGTCTTAGACACCACATGGCAGTAGACAGCTGTGCTTAGGTACCCGGGTCATGGTCTGAAAAAATGCCAGTATGAGCTGTCAGAAATAATCTAGGCCTCAAGTGAGTTGGTTAAATGTAGGTATTGGTACCATTTGAGATGCATGAGAGCATCTAGACATCCACCTGTGGTTTGCAGATATGACGAAAGACCCGAGCCCTTCCTGATCAGCAGCAGGAGATGGGGCATCCCAAAGGGCAGTGCATGCCTCTGCTTGGCAGCTGGACTGGGTCCCTGGGCAGCATAGGTAATGGAGCTTAGAGTAATTTAACTGACCAGCTCCTCTGGGGGAATTCATTTGTCTAAATAGAGTGCATGGTGCCATCTTCAGATATTACTCCGGAAAAGCACAGGTTTCCCACAAGCCATATCTTTGGTGATATCTGTGCACCTGCATGCAAATAGCCCAGAAACACTGTGGCATCACAAATGACATTAAATGCCTGTCTTGAGGCTTGGTCTTCATTTCTGTGCACCTCCAATGTGCTGACTTGCTGTTTAGGCTTCACTGGCTATTGTAGGAACTTAGACACCCAGGTCACGTAAATTTAATCTATGTCCATGCTATGCTGTCTAAATTTAATCTGGAGATGAATACCCCCAAAAATCATGCTGCTTGCAGTGGCAACAAGAGTATATAACTCTGAAATGCTAGTGCTGGTTGACCACTCTGTCTTGTCTTGTTTCCTACTGCTGATGGAGAAGGATTCAGGTCTCTTGTTGTGTCTGCAAATCACACATGGGTGTCTTGATGCTCCTGTGCCTTCCCACTTGTTTCAGTCATTGCTTATGGCAATAAAGATTTGCATTCTTTAAATTGGTTTTCAGGAACCCTCTTTCATGGGGTGGTAATGGGGGTGGATTTCTGAGCTAGAGGTATAAAATTAAATCTGGACCATGATGTCCATGGCCTGGGTGAACCCAGCTCTGTAGTAAACTCTGAACACATCAATAAGGACCTTGACCAGTTTTGCTATAATGGTTTCCATGTGTTTACCTTAGATCATACTGTAGTTGCATGTATCCTAATTCCATGTTAAAGTAATACATTTAAAACATTTCCAACCAGCATAAAACATCACCAGATTCCTCTCCCAAATTCTTCTGTTGTGCCTTCTGCACAACTGCACTACCATTTACCTTTTGGTTCTTAAAAAAAAAAAAAATAAAAGATGAAATAGGATTTGTGCTATCTCAACATGTTGGCACAGATGGAAAAGTGTTACTTGGAAAAAGACCAGCTAGAAATGAGGAATGGGATTAGTCGATAAAAAACCTGAAGGATTCCACTCAGATTATTTTAGGTAGAGTGAAAGGTAAGAGGGATACGATGAAAAACTGATTATTTTATTCATTTGATATTAAAATGTTTCCAGGTGGTCTGGAGAAGCTGTGCACATCACTACCATTATGTAAGGGCTGTCAGACCTCCCACTCTTCCACTTCATTGTTTTCTATGGGGTAAGCTGTATTTCTGCTCCTTGTAGGTTTCTCAGGTGTCCAAGTACCCTCTGGTAGAAAATTAAGCAATGCAACTGATGTCTGTTAGTTTTCACATGCTGTCCACAGGAGAAACCAATGCAACACCAGGAAGAGGGAATAAGCATCCCCATCCTTTTTTATGTAATCTCCAGGCCTCCTGGAGACTCGGATCGTCTCACATGGCATGAGAAGACTGAATCATGCCCAAAGAGAGCCAAGTTACCCGTCAGTTCCCAGTATGGTATGAACTAAATCTGACCAATTATAACACAGGTCTGTGAGCTGACTACACCTCTGCGCCTATGTGCTGAGACTGGTTTAAATATTAGTTTATAATCACTATCAGTAGCTCAGTGGTTTCATATTTGGGTTCTCATAGAACACTTAGGTGGGTACTATCTGGTAGTGGTCTTTTTTTTTTCCTCATTTCATCTGATTTTCCTAAGCTGTTTTTATTAACAATTAGGAATTGACCTCAATTTGTGGTTCCATAGTTTCACTCCATGTAAATAATTGCGGGGGTGTAGAAAGAAGCGATGCCTCTCAAATTACAGCAAACAGAATCTGCAAGGTGATATGGCAAATGGCTCATCTCCACAGACATGAAGGAGCACGGAAGGGTGGTGGTGTGTGGTTGAACCCCGCTTTAGATAGTAATTTACTTTTTTTCATTCCTACAGGGGAAGACATTATTAAGGTTTATCTCAAAGGAGCAAGTTTTACAGGTTGCACCACGTGATTGTGAGGAACTGTCTTGTAAAACAAAGAAAGGGGCCAGTGGCCAGTGGTGTGGGCAAAGACTAATCTCTAAACACAAAGAAACAGGGGAACCTCAAAAACTTCATCAGAGAAATGGAACCCCTGACCTGACTGCTCGCGGAGCTGTCACAGGACAGTAGTCCGCCCATGTTCCAGGTGTGAAAACCACTAAAATGGGTCAATTGCAGTGGGTCCCCCAGGATTGCCCCACTGATTGAGGGCATTACTGCTTACAGGGGTAGGGGACGCGCTGAGGGACATGTGGGAGGTGTATTTGGGGATTGTACAGGACTTGTTAGGGACATTTTGGATAGGAAGCGAAGATGGGAAAAGGGAGAAATCAAAAGCGTTTTGGAAAAAAATAGAGGAATTCTATGATTCTGTGAATGTGGAGATAAAAGGGGCTAGTCCATCACAAGTAGAGCAGAGGATGCTCAGTACCTGTGTTTGTCCATGCTCTGTGCCTGACCAGTGCAGTCACAAAAATCTGAATCAGACAGTCAAGTTTTTGTTCTTCCTGAGATTTCCTTACCCCTGATTCAGCACACAGCTTCTCTTTCCATCAGTTTCAGCCAGGCCAGCTAATTATCCTTCCTCTTCACAAATGCATTTCTGCCATGCTACATTTTACTTCTGTAACATTCCTCGCCTTGCACTGTCACATGCAGTGCCTGCTGCTAGGGTGTTATCCTGAAAATGTTGGCATCTTCTTGTTTTGGAGGCAATGCTACTGTTTGTAAGAAACATGTCAAACATTTTAATTATGGTCCTGGGGCCTCTACATTGGAGATATTTTATTCATAATACAAAACTTCTTTCCTTTGTTAAATTCTATTGCTACATTTCTTTATTAAAATACAGCAAGATGACCCTTTTCAATGTCCTGAATGATAGTGCTCCTAATTTTTTATGTAGAACAGGGCTATGAATCTTGTGACTGCTGGAGGCCTGACTGGCATCACAGTTTTGTTACCACATTGACATTGTTCAAGTCAAAGAGAAATGATGCCTTACAGACATTGCAATGCCAGCAATATTTGTTGGTGTAGCAGTGTTTTCCCAGTGCAGTTTATTTCTTTTGCGGCTTAGATGAAGAAATGTGCAGTTTGTCCTGCAGTGAGGTGAACTGCCTTGTGGTAGCAAATGAGACTCTGGCTTGCCTAGAGCCGTTCCCTTCAAACTGAGTAGCTTTTGGTTTTGCAGTAGTTGTTGACTGCCATATTTCAGTCTTTACTGTCACATCTCTCCGTATTTGCAAGAGAAATGGCCTCTTTTTTTTTCAGCTGGGACTTTACAGGTATATGTGGACGTGGCTCTTGAGGACATGGTCTAGTGGGTACAGTAGTGTTGGGTTGATGATTGGAATGAATGATCTTATAGGTCTTTTCCAACCTAGTGATTCTGTGATGTATAGATTACATCTTCCTCTCCATGTTGTGTTAGAGTTAGTTGAAGTGATAAGGCAAGAGAAGTAGTAATGTTCAATAAAAATACATGAATCAAAAGATAAAAAGATATAAAACCGTCATGGTATTGCAAAATCAGAAAGTAAAGCTCTTACCAGCACAGAAGACAAGGTGCTAGGCTCAATAGACAAGTGCAGCCAATAAATCCATTTCCTTCAAGAGTGTACCTCCTCTGAAGTCTTCAGTGTTCTCACTTATAAACAGCTTTAGTTCAATTGTCTTGAAAGCACCTCTGCAATGCCATCTCCAGTGTGCTGTGCTTTCAGGAAATAATTTGATTTGTATCTGCTTCAGCAAGGATTTGGCTCACTGTGCCAGTTATGCAGGGGAGAATAACTGATACCATTCTTCTTATTTCCCTTCTTCTTTGATACTGAAGGAAGACACTTCTAGAGCAATGTATTCCTATCAAAAGATCAAACCTAGAGGGGCAATTACTGAGAACCGTCTGAAATACGGGCTGTTTTTTGCAGTATCTCAAGTCAGGCACACAAGTGAGATCTCCAGGCCTGCTAGTTACTTTTGAAGGTCTTGCCTCACGCTAACACAGTTATAATTAGGAAGGGACTGTCAGTCAGATAATTGTGGCAGATGTTCAGTGCCCTGCATACACGAATGTGGATATAGGTGTCTCACTTCAGGCAATGTTTGCTACAAGCTACAGGTATTTTTTAGCTTTTGCCTTCCCCATACAACAGATTATCCCTGTAAAATACTATAAGAGCAGTTGTGTGGGTATTGTCATCTCATGTTTCGTTACCTCCATCAAACTTCAGCAGGCAACATCATTTTCTCTCTGCTTCATCCATGTAATGAACAATTGTCGTTGCTTTGTATTACAAAATACCTCCCTAACATTTATTTGTATATTCCCTTTATTTATTTATTTATTTTTAACACACATTAGAACATTATCGAAACTTTTTGGTAAGGCTTTCCTACATTTTTCCTAAACCCTGTCAGTGATAGGGGGTCATATTGTCATTAGAGGATGAGGGATTTATAACTATCAAAGGATAATGAATGTCTAAAGCCTCTATGCTGCTTCAAGTATCTCATCTGTAAGTGTAACTTCACTCAATTTGCTTAATTCATGGATAATCACTGCCCTCTGCAACCATGTGAAGAGCTCACAAAATACATGGCAGGTGCAAGTACATAAGGAAACTAATTATCTTGAGAAGCCAGATTATCTTGAGGAGCCTGTAATCTAGAACATCAAGAAATAACAACAAATCTATGGGTTTGACACATCATCTTGAGTTTGTTTTTCTCAAATACCCCTTTCTACTGGCTCTATTGCTCTTTATAACCCCAGCTAGGGGGTCTCAGAACTTTTATCCTTGTTCTATTGCAGTGAACAGCGATAATGGAAGAAGGTGTCAACTTCTTTCTAGCTATGGGTACATGAAGAAATAGGTAGTTTCTTTAGATCACGTGGGCTTCAAACCATTTTAAATCAAGACAGTTCTCCTGTAGCAAGGACACTCCAGGCCTTGAAGTACTGGCCAAATGCTGGAAGACTGAAAAATTTTCTAGACTTTGTAATTTCTCATTTCTTGGGCCTTCTGTTCTGGGGAGACATAGGGAGAAGGCCCTGGAATGGAAATACCTAAAGGTAGAAAAGGCTAAGGTGTAGTACCTATTATGCAATACTCCAAAGAGACAAATTTTGAGTTTTAATGGACTTTTTTTCAATTTTTCTTCCTCCTTTCTTATAAACAGTTACAGGCTTCTAAGCTACTAATTCTGAGAAAAGTAAATTTATTACCTAGTAGTGAGGTTAATTTTAATTTATTTTGCAGTTTTCTATGGGTAATACCTGTGTAAATCCACTCTCTGAGTTCTCAAAGGCTGGCTTTCCATGAGGCTGCTCCTGGCAAGAAACAAAATACCTTTGTGTTTCACTGCTACTGTTTAGGGTAGCGCTGCCTCTGAACTGCAGTGCTTTCAGCTTAGCCTCTAAAGGGATCATTACAAATTCCTTAGCAGATAGTGGGCTCCTATTACACATTGAACCCCATTTTATTATCTGTATTTTGTCCTCCTGCCCAGAAAACAAATAAAGGACAAATACGTGGTAGAGGAAGACGCAAACCAGGGTACCCAAGAAGTGCAGTCACTGGGCCTGGATCATGCAGGTTAAATATTAGGCTTGGGTACAGATGCCCGATGGTGTGACTAGTGATGACTGTCCTCCATCTGTGCTATGCACACTCCACAGGCATTGAGTTCTTCTGTTTGCTCCTTCTAGGTACAATTTCCTCCTGTTTCAGATCCATTACAAAGCCCAAACATGGATTAAATCTTAGTTTTAGGGCTCAATAGATACATAGTAAGAACAAAGGCTGTTTTGGAGCATGGCATGTCAATGAATTTTGTTTTGGAAAAACCTCACCTTTCTTTACTTCACTATGGCGGTATATTTTCTGTTTAGCTTGGTCATTTTTCTGGACTCTGCTTATCAGTTTGGAGAAACTTGAGGGCCTTTTGGGGAGTTTTTTCCTTTCCAGCAGCAGAGAATAGTTGAGTTGGGTCCATGACCCTATGCAGTCACGTGTCTCCAACAAGACCTGCACAGCTCTGCTCCTGAGGTGCTGGATTTTCTTTCTGCTCTTATCTCTTTTCCTGTTTTCACCAAATGGACTATTGATGTGCTCCTCTGGGAATGCTGCGCTGTGTTTCTCCCCAATCCTGCGGCAGTGCCACTAGCTCTTGCCTTTGGTGGGAATGCTCAGGTTTAGGATGGAAACTCCATGCTTAGGACTAGTTTGACAAGATTATTGTTGGGTATCCAAATGCAGTTTGAAAGCAGAAACAAAAGATACATAATACATCTACTTCATCCCTGCCAGCAGTTGGAAATGTTTACCCCTGCTTTGTCTGGTTCAGTCATATATATCTGGCAGTTTGGAAGCTCTTATCCAGTCCAATACATCTTTCTGTCAGCAGAGCCTGATTAAGGCTGGTTGAATTGTTCATTGGGAATACATTTCTCTTTTGAGCTAAACCTTCTTTGCCCCCTTTTTTTTTTTTTTAAATCTGCTGCAGCCTCACTGAACACTGCTGTTATCATCTGCCTTTTAAATGGTGTCTTTAATCGGAGCCTGATAAAGACTGATGAATTCAAACTTTCCTGTAATAACTGCATTACAGATCTGAGCATTTTTATTAAACTTTTCTATTAAATCAGTTTTTATTTGACTTATAATATACATAGAGACAAAATAAATATCTACAGGAAATAATGCAGTTCAGGATAATGATGTGCTCCTGAAAAGCATCCCAGGCAATATAAGAAAAAAAATGCAGAATGTGTTTTGCAAAATGTTGTATAAATACACAGAAATTACATTTCTGTTTGGCTAGTTTCACTTCACACTTTGCAGTGCTTAACTGTCATTTGCAAAAACTACTAAGAGTTATTGTGGTGGCTCCACCCTGACTGGAAGCCAAGTGCCCCCAAAGCTGCTCTGTATCTGCCCTCCTCAGCTGGGCAGGGGAAAGAAAATACGACGGAAGGGTTTCCTTCTCCTGAGTTCAGGTCATCTGTTCAGCCACCTTTTGAAGTAATTATCCAAAATCTTTGTCGGTGACATGGATG
>NW_010239878.1:2795-4715 GCF_000690775.1 Eurypyga helias | reverse complement strand
TGCCGGGGAAGGGACCCGTCCCACCGCCCCAGCCACGGAGCCCGGGCCTGGCTCCAGAAGCTCCAAGCATCCCTCACCCCGGGGTAGGTGTTTTCTGCTCAGCCTCGGGGGAGACGCAGGAGAACCTGCTCCAGGCCATCATCTCCCACCCTCCCGCCTTCTCCGTCACGCCAACTCCGGCTGCTCACCCAGGAATCTTCCCAAGCATCCGTACTAACGACGGCAGGATTGCCCACGCTGATGCTATACTAGGAGAACAAGAGCAGCATCGTTAATCACTAACGAGCAGCTGCCCTCCTTTGGGAAGGAGGGGGATCCCAGGTCTTAGCAGAGCCGTCCGAGTCCGGACCTGTCCCCGCTGACTACGGGACCCTTCGGAGGCCACCGTTTGCTCCCCTCCCAGGTGTCCCCACGGGGCTGGGGAAGGAGAAGGGACACAGGAGCCACGTTGCCTGTATTTGTGTGTCTCTGGTTGGCTTTTGTTGGGTTGTGGGTTTTTTTTTTGTTTTGAGCTCCGATAATAAATCAGCCCAAGACACCCCCTCTGTCCTCTCACCTCACCCCCTGGCACTTCCCTCCACAGGAGATGAGCCGGTCCCCAGCCCGTCACACCCCGCGAACAGCACCTGGAGCATCCCTGACCCTGTTAGGGACCTGCGAGCCGGGGTGACCCCAGACAGTCGGATGGAGCGTGGGGAGGGACACTGAGGAAGCCGGAGCCCACAGCCACCCCGCTGGCTCTGTCCCCGTGACACAGTGGTGGGTCTCATTCATGGAATGGTTTGGGTGGGAAGGGACCTCAGATCCCCCTCAGTGCCACCCCCTGCCATGGGCAGGGACACCTTCCACTAGACCAGGGTGCTCCAAGCCTCATCCAGCGTGGCCTTGGACACTTCCAGGGATGGGGCATCCACAGCTTCTCTGGGAACCTGTCCCAGTGCTCCCACCCTCTGCGGGAAGAATTCCTTCCCCATGGCCCATCTCCATCTCCCTCTTCCCAGTTAACCCTGTCACTGCCTGCCCTGGTGCTGTGACACCAAGTGCTGTCCTGCTCCGCGCTCACCGCATTCACAGGCGCCACCCCAAGATGGTCACCAACCTGGGTGGTGGGCACAGTCAAGTGACCGAAGGCTCGTTTAAGTGGGAACAAGCTTGTTTCTGATTCGTACAAAACTGCTTTAATGACCCAGTTGAAAAAGTGCCTTTTCTAGTACCACCAAGAAACCTCGTGTGGTCAGAGCCGAGACCCCCCAGGGCCAGGATCGCCCCCGGCTTGGGAGGGCGAGAGGCTCCTCTCGGGCACCTTCTCCCAGTGCAATGTCCCAGGGGAGGGGTCTGTCCCTGACACCACACTGAGCCCCCTTCAGGACTCTACCCCGAGGACAGTTTTCCCCTTGGCCACGCACACGTGTGGGCTGGAGATTGCCCCGCGCCGTGCTCTGGTGTCCAGGCTCCCTCCAGGTTTGGGAGTGTGGCCGTGGCCACCCCCTTTCCCCCCAGTGACGCCCTGGAGACACCCCGCCGGGGGCGCCAGGCGGCAGCACCAGCTTTTCCAGCCCGGCCGAGTCCCTGAGACACCGGATAACGCCCCAACGAGCGCGGAACCCAATGGGAGGGTTGGGAAAAGAGTCCAAACCTCAGCAACCGCTGGGCGACGGGGCGAAGAAGTACACGGCCAGGAGGATGAAGTAGACCATCACCAGCACCGTGCCTAGGGCAGACAGAGACGTGGGAGAGGGTTACTCTCGGGAGCAGGGAGGGAAGTTGCTTCTCAGACCCTCTGAAGGGCCCCGCTGTGGGGGGCTGTCACGCTTCTCCGCGACACCTCAACCAAAAGGGGTCTGAAACCCCCTCTAAGGGTGAAAAGCTGCAGGGTGGCAGCTCCAGCACCGCCGAGACGGTCACCCAAACCCCCCCCCG
>NW_010239878.1:1000-2769 GCF_000690775.1 Eurypyga helias | reverse complement strand
CCGAGGGCTGCCTCCAGGCCCCCCCCGCCCCATCAGCGGAGGGAAGGTGGGCACACCGTGTCCCACGGCGGCCTCAGGGGCCAGCGGTCACCTTGGAAGTAGTCGCATTTGCCATCCATGAAGATGTAGTTCATCAGCACCACGCTGAACATGCTGGCGTAGACGTGGAGGTCACTGAAGACGAGCGTGAAGTTGGTCGGCTGCGAGGCAGAGAGGGTTTATTTGGGGTTTATGGGCGACCAGGACAGCCCCACGCTGGTTGAGGACTCGCATGTCACCCCCTTGAGCCCCCTCTGCCGCACGGCCGCACGTCCCCACGGCTGGGGACGCCTGACCCTGCTGGCCCTGCTCCGAGGGGAGGAGGTTCCGGGGACGGCGGCAGCGACCTCGACGCGTCTCATGAGCGCGGCGTGTCCCCAACCCCGCTGCGGGCGGTCACCCGGGGGCTACTCACGTAGAAGATGGTGAAGAGCACCAGGATGGGGATCTGGAGCATGCAGACCTGGACGGCGATGCAGTTCCCAATCTCAATGCTGGGGAGGACAAAGAATTTAAGAGCTGCAAAAGTACCAGTCTCCAACAGCCCCCGGGTCAGGAAAAACCCCCAACACCTCAGGGAACCAAACCACGCAGCCCAGCCTGGTTCCAGCCCCATTTCTGGGGTGATTTAAGTCTTATTGAGGGCGAGTTGGCAGGCATCTGACCCACCAGTGCCATGAAGCTGGGCAACCCAAAGCTACAGGACTGGGACAGGGCATGGGGACCGTGCTGGAGGAGAACACCCCAAAACCCATCCTCTGAGCCATCTCACCTCAAGCTCAGGTTGTTCTGCAGCGCAAACTGGATGCCGTTGACAATTTCCGGCAGCTCAGGCACCATTGCCAGCACGGTGACACCGATGAAGTACTGCGGGGAAGAGGTGACGTCAGCATATCCTGACCGCACCCAAGCTCCTCGGTGCATGGAGCATCTTTCCCCGTGGCTTTTGGGGCTCAACCCCCCAGCCAGGGCAGGTTCCCATCCCTGGAGGGATCGTGGTCCCCAGGGCCACGCTCACCTGGGAGATGGTGGAGTTGGTGAGGATGGGGCTGATGTGCTCCGTGGCCAGGTCGGCACAGGCCGACATGCAGAGGGTGGAGAGCAGGAGGATGACCAGGGCCCGCCAGCGAGACCAGTGGACCACAGCACTGTGGTGGTGACCAGGCACTGGGGGGGAAGAGCAGAGACACGGTGGGACACCCCGGGACGATAAGAGCCACCTCCGCAGCTGGGGCATCCCGCGGGTTGGGGACACTCACTGTGACAGTCGCTGATGTGGATGTCGTAGATGTGAGAGTGAGTTTTCAGGGTGAAGAAGAGGCCGATGAGGTAGGCGGCAGGGAGCAGGAAGGACACTGTGTACACCAGGGGTCTGTGGGACACAAGTGACGTGTTCAGTGCCACCAGGGTCCAGCACAGAGACCCCAGGGGGTGTCCCCTGCACTGGCGTGGGATGGAGGATATGAGGATGCAGGGTCAGAGCCCTTCAGGGGGGCAGAGAGGGGACGTGGGAGGGATGTAGGGTCACAACCCAGCCTGGGAGATGCCACCCACTGTAGGGACAGCTCTGTCTCCACCCCAGCAGACACTCACTGGACGTGACTGTAGTAGAGGGTGCCGTTGTTCCCCATCTGCAGAGAGAGACTGTCAACGGGGAGGCAGGGGACAAGGGACAGCCCCGCTGCCACCGCCAAGAGCAGGAGCCAGGTGGGCTCAAAGCCCAGCAGTTA
>NW_010239878.1:0-817 GCF_000690775.1 Eurypyga helias | reverse complement strand
CCCCCGCGAGGCTGGGGACACCCCCGTCCCCAACTCACCTCCCACGGAGAGGAAGAGCAGGGCTGAGCTGACACCCGCCGAGCGGCTGTTGAACCGTTGCTCCTGGTGCCGGATGCCCCCAATGACCATGCACAGACCCTTGGGGATGGAGAAAGCCCCCCAAGAAAACCCCCATCAGTGCTTTGCTCACAGCATCCTGCCGGCTCTCTGCCGAGACCGGGCGCTCTCGTACCACCCCGTCTCACCGGGACGAAGAGGACGCAGCCCACCAGCGTCCCCGTCAAGGCCGACTTGACGATCTCGGCGTAGCAGCGGTTGCCCTCGCGCGAGCCCTTGATGAGGGCCGTGATGTAGAAGGTGAGCTCCGTGATGGAGCCGAACGTGGCGTTCACCACCGCTCCCACCGCAAAGTTGCTCTGGGCTGAGATGCTGGGGGAGAAAGGGGGTGTCAGCAGTGCTGGCGCATGTCCCCACCTTGTCACCAAGCGTCCCCCTCCGTCACTGCTCACCTGGCGATGGCCATCCCGATGTAGTAGGAGAGGGGCATGATGCTGAGCAGGGCCAGCGTGAACTTCACGGGGGAACTGGTCAGGTTGTGGCTGTCCACGTAGCCCAGCACCAGTGTCACCAGCACCAGTGGCAACAGGTCTGGGGTGGCCAGTCAAGGAGATAACCAAGGTGGGGTGGGATTTGGGGTCAGCCCCCCCACCCTCACCACCCCAGCCCAGGACAGGATACTGACGGCGAAGACGTTGATGCCATCCACGGCGTATTTGTAGTAGTAGGGGTTGAGAGCGCGGTAGCAGCAGAGAATCAC
>NW_010239877.1:0-15543 GCF_000690775.1 Eurypyga helias | reverse complement strand
TGCTAGCCAGAGTTTAACCATGACAATACCTCACAGTGTAGAATAGGCCTGCGCCTGTTCCACACTGTGCAGTGCACAGCATGCCAAATGAGTTGCAGTGTGGGAGCTGGAAGGGATCAGCTCCTGAACTTATATAGAAGTACTGCTAATTTTGAGCACCTGCTGTGGTACACCATGACTTACAGAATCACAGAAGGGTTTGGGTTGGAATGGACCTTAAAGACCATCCACTTCCAACCCCCCTGCCATGGGCAGGGACACCTTCCACTAGACCAGGTTGCTCACAGCCTCATCCAGCCTGGCCTTGAACACTTCCAGGGATGGGGCATCCACAGCTTCTCTGGGCAACCTGTTCCAGTGCCTCACCTCCCTCTCCATGAAGAACTTCTTCCTGATATCCAATCTAAATCTCCCTGCTTTCAGCTGAGGCCAACATCTCTGCACTATGAATCGTTCAACAGCCACAGGTTGACAGGAGGGATGGTAGAGTTTTGCCAGCTGCATCTCCCTCCCTCTCCTACTGCAATCTTGAAGCTGTGAAGGAAACAGTATTTATATGCTTCTCAGATAATTTCTCCTGTAAAACTGGTCTGCAAAACCACACCAACAAGCCACATTCAATCTGTGCATCATATAATTTAAGACAGTAGATGCGTCCTAGGAAACGCTGAATGTGTGATCACTGAGAGAGCGCATACGTACTCATCTATTATTACGTCAGCATATCAACTACAACAAAAAAGGCTCCTGCCCTTCCCTTATGATGATTCAGTTCTCCCCAACATTATTACAGGGCTGGCAGACAACCCTATATACAGCTAACCTCCAGGCCAGAAGGCTGTATTTGCCGTTTTCCTCCTAATGGTGTGCATCTGTGCAGGAGAGCACGATTCCGCATGAAGGTTCTGCAAAATTGGTCTGTGTAAATCTGTTGCCAGCACACAGTTTTGACAGTTACTACCTCAAAGCATGAGTCAAAGTAATGAGACAGCAAACCAAGAAAGGAATCTTCTTGTTTTGTTTAGGAACACTTTTATTCGGGGAAAAAAAAAAGTAGGATTAATAAAACCTCAGTTTCAGTGCGGAAATACTAGATTCACATTTTACATAGGAAAGGGTTGCAGAATAACCACCCAGAGACTACTGCAGCATTACTTTCAATGGTTGAGACTCGGGCTTTTTTCACTCATGTTCATCCACAGCAATCAAAAAATCAATTTTTTTGGTAATCCTGAAAAGTGTAAATCACATTGTTACCAAAGTAAAGGGGTTCAGCCCCCTCCTCAAGATTTTAAGTATTTGTATGATGCTATTCTTGAGATATCTCTACTCTGAGCTGGCTAATGCTGCTTGCTACATCAGCAAGCATTATGCCTTTTTCCAATGAATCTATGAGACAGTGCTGGAATAAAAGCCCACTTGAATACATACACGTATTCCAAATGGAGTCACAAATTCTGGAACTGTTAACTGCATTTGGGACACCTGTAAGTATTTACCTCTGTTAGTATAAAAAGCTAGCCAGTCAATTCTGCGTTTAAACCTAAGAAAGGCAAACTATTCTAAGGCTTAACCCTGCCCCTCCACCCATACGCTCCTTGTGATTTTTCTTACATGCTGTCACTACCCAGTAACAAGCTGTCTGCAGGAAGTAATAGACCTTTTAGGCTCTACCTCATTCTTCAACGATGTCTCTCCGAGTATCAGGTCTACAGATGAGGGCAGCAGTACTCTCCAGATCTCATCCTCTCATTTCTCCATATGCTACTTATAAATAAAGTGGGTAGAAGAAACCTCAGAGAGCCACCTACTCAAAGGTCTGAGTAATTTAGTGTCAGATCTTGAGTCCTTGGAGTTGTTCTTGCCATCAAGCTACGAAGTACGTGCTACTGTCTGGGGAGGGCTGGAGGCTCCACATAGAAGTGTTAGGGAATAAGCCTGTCACAGAAATGTGCTTAACATTCCTTACCCAGAGCAGTCTTAACTGTTAACTTGCTTATTTTAAGAGAGAGAGAGAAGTCTCTCTTCGAAACCCAGTTTACCTTCTCCAATCTGTCTTTTGGAAGATGGCATGCTACGTTTCTCTTTCTGTCTTCACCCCACTTTTTTGAAGAGATATAACTTAAGTTACTACCACTTCAGTAAGATGTCTCAGGAAAAAAAAAAAATTAAAAGGCCTCATAATATCCTATAATATACTGGGTAGTACCACAATCCATTACAGAATTTAATGGATTTAGGTATTTCTTTTAACAAATAGATTTGTAATTGTCATAACAGAGCCTTTTGTAACAGTTCTGTTAGAACACCGAACTAAGTCATTCTCACCCTAAAGCATTTATCCTAAAATGTAGGAAGTCATTAAAGGGCTTCAGCTGGTGCCCAGGGATATAGCCCATTCAGACAGTTTTTGTTCTGAAACACTGGAAGTATCACTTTCTCTCTGAGCATGTAGCTCCTGCTTTAAAACAGATGAAACATTAAAGAGGTTACCTTGGTCTATTCCTTCTATTCTTTTCCTTTTTAAATTTAAAAGTGCAGTCTGTTGCTCCTTTACAGCTTCTGCTGGACAGCTGGGTCTTGGGAGCTGATTTCCTGGAGTGGGTCCTGGCCGGTTACTGAAATACTTCTGTTTCAATGCCTTAATGATAATGGAAGAAAATAACTAAGGTAATTAGTATAAAGTGTCAGAGCACTAGCTATAAAGAGGTTATCATGAAATAAAGCACTTAGAACTGGGACTAGGGAAGTGATTTCTCCCCTGTACTTGGTGCTGGTGAGGCTGTACCTCAAATGCTGCGTTCAGTTCTGGGTCCCTCACTACAAAACGCCACTGAGGTGCTGGAGTGTGTCCAGAGAGGGGAAATGAAGCTGGGATGGTATTAGCAGTGTTGGGTTAATGGTTGGACTTGATGATCTTAAAGCTCTTTTCCAACATATAAGATCCTATGACTTTTTCAGTTTCTCACCCTACATGCGTGTTCCCAGCTTCTTCTCTGCAAGAGGCCAGAAGGGGACACAGCCAGGCCAGCTGACCCAAACTGAGCAAAGGGGTATTTCATGCCACAAGACATCACAGACAGTATATACGTTGGCAGGAGTTGACCAGGGCTCTGGCACTCCTCAGGGACTGGCTGTGCATGAGTTGAGCATGTGGTGAGCAGTTGTATAATTTCTTCTTTTTCTACTATTGTTTTCTTTTTCAATACATATTGCTAATACTACTACTAGTAGTATTTTCATTACATATTATTAAATTTAAAAGTGATACTAATAATGCTGTTTTCAATTAAACTGTTAACCCACGAGTTTTCTTACCTTTTTCTCCAATGCCCTTCCCCATCCCACTGGGAGAGGGCAGTGAGTGAGCAGCAGTGTGGTGTTTAGTTGTGAATGGGGTTGAACCACAATACTTGTCTAATAGGCAACGAGGGGGTTTTGGCCTAAGGGATCTCTGGTTTTTCCATGTCTCTTTAACAGCGTGAGGTGACAGAAATAGCTTTGAAACTGCCAACTGCTGTATCTTCTTCACAGCACAAGTCAATATTCTCAACTAGAACATGCTGCACAAATTTTCATTTAAAGTCCTTCATTTCCCTCCATCTCAAGGAGCAGTGAAATCGAGTTTTACCCAAGTACAATGGAAAAGGATATTTGGATCAGAATGCTGGTTTAAGTCACCACAGAATCTCATGTTAAAAAAAGAATCAGAAAGGTTTAAATGAAATTGAAAAAGAGCATGGATGAATTATGGAAGAAAACCTTTCAAAACCAAGGAATGAGATACGCTATGTTAAAACTTAAGTTTCAAGCTGTAGGTCACTGAATTTTGAGGATCAAGTATAATGGCTCTCTGAAGGCCACGATTTTCATGCCTTTTAGCTTTCTACCTTTGCTTTGCATTGGGAATGGAGATGATCAGTTCGCATTATTCATGCCTTTCAGAATTCTCTCCATAAAACATCACAAATATGTTCCTAGTATTTCACAGATGGATCTGTATGACATTTCAATTCAGATGTGGCTTACTGGCTTCAAAGCACACTTATCTGGTATTAACAGGAGGCTAAAGAACATTGAGACACCATGTAAGTATACTATACCTGAGTAGCCGTAAGCCTAGTGCAAGGATTAAATGTAAATAAGCCTTGCAGAAGACTGAGCAAGTCATCACCAGCTGCACTGAAGATAAGTTGAAATGGCATTCCAGGGAAAGACTTGAATGTGACATAATCTGGAAGACTAGTCATCCCCTGCAAAGACAAAAACAGCCTGTATGCTTTTCAAGTCAGGAGGAGTTCAGCTTTTCACAGAAAGGGAAGTTATGGCTGTCTTTCAGCAGAATGAAATTATCTTTTATAAGACCCTGCCAGTACTTGGTCACTGAAACAAAATAACTGTAGGAGTAGTAGGTCATAGAGACTTTTTTTTTTTTTTAAATTGCTACATTCATTTCACACTTTCCCTTTAATGGTGACCGGTACAAAATCAAAGGCTGCTAACAAAGACAGGAATTATGAAAGAACTTTAAAGTGGGGGCAGCCAAATACAAACTGACATGGTGGAAGACACAAGATTAACAAAATAGCCAGTCTGCATTTTCTCCAAGTTAGTAATATGCTGTCCTCCTCAAAGTTACCTGATCATCACAGGCATTCTGAGCTACTTATGAAAGGCACAACTGAAACTTTTCATTTGGAAAGTGGGAAGAAGGAAGAAAAATACACCAAGCAGTCAAACAGCAGATGACTTTTGTATTCCTTTCCTCCTGCAGGTATGAAATCAATCTCATTCAAATTATATCGTAACATCAATCTTTTTACAGATGATTATCCAAACATAGTATGTTAATAGTGTTTTAAGTATTTTAAACCTCTAGTCATCCCACTTCAGTAGGTTTATCCAAGCAAAATAAAACACTGAAGTGACAAAATATACATTTTTGTTAATCAGTTATAACCTTGATAGTAAAGGTATCAGTTCTTGAAATGTATGGGCTTGCCAAGTGATTTTGAAATGCATCACCTCTGCCATGCCACCAAATCTCCTATTCTCTCCTTTCCCCACCTATACCTGAACTCTTCCTCTCCAAAGAAAGCAGAAGTGTCATTGCAAAAACCTCCACGCATTTCATTCAGAACTCCAGACAGCGACAGAATTATGCAGGTCCCGCACTGCCTTACACGACATTTCTCCGTATGGCTACAGCTCCAGTCGGTGATCACCGCTACATAAGGCAGCATCTGAGCACCACTCACACAAAGGAAATGCGTGCACAGAGGGGGAGCAGAGGTGGGATGGGGTAACTGGTAACAAGCCCAGAGGGTGCTTCCACAAATCAACCACAAGAGAATGGTCTGATCAGGAAATTCGGGACCCCCACGCCCATCGGGGAATGGCTCAGAGGAAACCATGCCCTGCTTCCTGCCAGCCTGTCTGATAACCATGGTTATGTAGGTCACTCTGCGTTCCGACAGGTTTAGCCCAGCGTTAGTGAATTATTGGATTTACAGTCATCTCGACCCAGATACTACTGACTTGTATTTGTTACTGCACCATTATTCTCAGATAAACTGTTTATCCCTAAAGCTGTTTGTCTGGTGTTTCTTACTGTACCCCAAAACTGTAACTTATCCAGGCTGACTTAAGTCCCTACAAATTTTTCCTACTTCTGAAAGTGATTAAAGCTTGTCAGGTTAAAGCAGATTAATCAACCATCTGAAGAACATTAAGCAACAGCCATAACTTTACACCAATAGTAATAGGAAATGGGATACACATAGAGATGGCACCAAGTAGTTTCATTACTGTTACTTAAGGCTAAACAACACTGCTATATCGATCAGAGATCTGACAAGAGAAACAGTAGATCTCCGCTGCTTATCCTCCACTTTGAGATGAGGCAGCTGCCTTCTGAAAAATTTACTCAAGTATCCTGGTATACCATTTAATTTCATAAACTAAAATAGTGTCAAGTACAACTAATGTCAGGCTGTTCATCAACAAGACTCACAGGCCATTGTTCTTCCGTTGGAGTGCCCAGAGTTTCAAATATCCGTGTCAGCTGGTCAAGATCAGAGTCTCCAGGCAAAAAAGGAACCTGGAAGAGGGCAACAGCATTTGATTGGATTAACTTCCAAACTTGAGTTCTGGGGAGGAGCTCTGAGCCACCCCCCATCACTGCAGGGCAAAACACCTCTGAGTACCAGCTGCCCACAAAGAGGTAAACTGAATATTTAAGGCTTTCTAGTGCCATCCAAATAGATTCTGAAGCTTTCTCACAGCTCACGCTTGTTAGCACTTACCTGGCAGCAGAGAGCTAAACAGAAGATTAAACCAGCATATTAAGCTTATTAAGCATATAAGAGTTAAAAAACTGAACCATAAGATTCTTACAAAGCATAAAAACCAAAGCATCAGGAGAATTCACCTCATTTGCTTTCTGACTTCCCCTGAGTTTATCAAACTTCAGCAGGTCTAATACATATTTACGGACGCATCATTAGTGCTGCTTAAACAGCCCCTCTCCATTTCCATGCCCCATCCCTGGAAGTGTTCAAGGCCAGGCTGGACGAGGCTTTGAGCAACCTGGTCTAGTGGAAGGTGTCCCTGCCCATGGCAGGGGGGTTGGAACTAGAGGGTCTTTAAGGTCCCTTCCAACCCAAACCATTCTAAGATTCTAAGATTTCCATTCCTGAACTGCCAACCAAATTCTACAAGTACACTGTTTCTGTGATAAACCAAGGCAAAAAGATTTTGTTCAAAGTGCTTTCAGACAAACCAGTTCACCAGTCTGGTTCACCCCATGGTCACACCGACATTTAAAGTACAGTGCAAAAACTGATGCGAAGCCACTTACTAATGGAAAATAAATTATACTGCAGGCTACTTCATGCTGCCAGCTGTCTGTGTTCCCACCCCCCACTCCCTGCCTCACACCATGTCCTCTCTGAAGAGCTGCATAATAAATGGTCTGCTTCAGTAAAACATATTTAAGGACCACTACATCTGTGCCTAGTACTCAGGAGGGGGCATAGGATTAGCCTGAGGTTAGCCTCATTCCAGTACTGACAGCTAACCACAGCTGAGAACATCAGTCTTCTGGCCATTGCAAGTAAACTCAAAATTAAGATACTGCTGATAATTATTTGCAGTTATTAGGGAACAACGTATAAGGGATAGAGGATGCATGTGTCTGTGATGTAACTTTTCTGAGGATAGCAAATGAAAACTGATGGAAGGGTGTGCCAAAGAACACTCAGAGGACTGTAGAAGTTATCGACCTTCCCCAGGGCAAGACTGTGACTGTTTGTTGCAATTTTTTTTTTTACCCAGCTGTACTTAAAGAGGTCCAATGATTATGATGCTTATGGAACCTCAGTCTAGTCCAGAATTGCACTTCCCTCACAGGCAGCAAGCTGTTGGAGTAGTCATGCACTGAATTACATTTGAAGACTTACCCTGAGAAGCAATTCAGCTAAAATACAACCAACAGCCCACATGTCGACACCCACACCGTACATTCTAGCACCAAACAGTAGTTCAGGGGCACGGTACCACCTGAAAGGAAACCACATTTTGTGAAAGGCGCCCGGCTTTGCTCATGTCAAGCGCTGTATATTGTAGCAATGCAAGAACTACAAAGGGAACACTGTTCCTGCTTATATATTTTTCAGACACCAAAGAGGTGTACTCTATTTGCAGAATTTTTTAATTGGCTCAAGCTTTACTCTCATAATAATGTGACTAGCTTGTAAAAAAAGATCCTAGATCTCATGATTAACAGAAAGCAACAGCTGTTTTGCTCTGAAAACAAGGCTTATAGGCAGATACATATTACTTCCATGCATTTCGAAAGTATCATACCCCAGAAACACCCCACAGATGCATATTCTATCCGTTCGTACAGAAACTTTGCTAAACAATGCCTCGTGTTTTCTTTGAGGCTCTCGCCACTACAGCTGTATCACGAGCTAGATGCCGAACACTGAACACGTTGATTTGACATAACGTTTCAAGAGACACTGCAAAACAGCTACACAACCACTATGTAAGAAGCAAAACAGAATGTCTTACCTTGTTACCACCTGGTGGGTATAAACTCTGTTTGGGCTTCCAAAAGATTTTGCCAAGCCAAAATCAGCCAATTTTAAAACCCCATTTTCATCTAACAACAAATTATTTGGCTTCAGATCCTGTCAGTACAGAAAGCAAAGGATGAATTGTGTCAGTGTTGATAAAAACAGACATACAATGAACCTCCTGGCAGGTGTCCCATAACAGTATTCTAAAATGCAGGCTTTTCATTCTACATCTACGTTGTGAGAAAAAAAGCCCACAATCTCAGGAAATTAAGTATTTCATCATACATGAAAATCAGTGAAACACCCATTTGAGTATTATCATATGTGAGCTGCAGAGTTTAAAAAAAAAAACCAACACCCAAACTGCCTCTTGGTAGGTTTTAGAACTGCTGTTCCTGCAGCAGAGTTAATTGCACTGTCTCCAAATGAACAGCACAAAGATCTTGCAAATGTTCCAAATAACTGCAGAACTCATGGAAACGGTACAGTTGAACAGAGTGACAATGTGTGGGTTGACCTCTGGCCAGCAGCAGAGCACACACACAGTCATTTGCTCACCCTGTTATCATTCCCAGCCTGGGACAGGGGAGAGAACACGAGTAAAAGGAAGAAAACTGCGTCTATATTGCTCCCTGAGTTTAACAGGTGAAGGCAAGAGGAAAAAACCCAAACATGCAAGTAATGCAAAGGAAATAATTCACCACCTTCCACAAGCAGAGTGCTGCTCAGCCAGTCTCTGAGCAGCAGCCACCTCGACACCCAAAATCTCTCCTTCCTCCTCTACCCCAGTTTTTACTGCCAAGCATGATGTCACATGGCACGCCAGATCGCCCTGCCCAGCTTGGGTCACCTCTCCCAGCTGCGTCCCCTCCAACTTCTTGCCCACTCCCAGCCTCCTCGGTGGGGTGAGGGCAGAGTGGGAGGAAGAGAAAGCCTTGACAGTGCCTGAGCTCTGCTTGGCAACAGCCACAACCATCAGCAGGTTGTCAGCACGGTTTTAGGCACAAATCCAAAACACGGCACCTTACCGCCTGCGGTGAGCGAAGTTCAGTCTGTCCCAGACAGACCCAGTTCACAGTGCTAACCAAAGTCACTTGAGACACTTGCATATAAAAGTCTAAACGATGACTGCATCACTAACTCCACATTTCTGGTATTGCTACAGCGTCACCAAAACACCCAGCATGAATGCTTAAGGACTGAGAACAGCTGAACTGCAAAACCACCTTCACTGGACTCGAGACTCAAATTCTGTCAAACGTGACTTTGTTAGAGCATAAAGGCTGTCAACCTAGTACGTGCTTACCCTGTGCAGAATCCAGTGCTGATGCAAATATTCTAATCCTTGAAGCGTCATCAACATATATGCCTTGATGTGAGACTGTGTCAATACAATACTGGTATCCTTTATAATAACCTGTAAAACATAAGATTGATAGCAAAGCTTACCGTGCAAGATGGACTTACTTTCATTCTTTCAGCTCAAAAGTTATTTCCTCTGTTAAGACAAAGTTCGAATGGCAGTCACATGTTCTCTAGCATTCTCACCCCTTTTACAAGAAAAAAAAAAATAGGGTCTATTCTGGAGATCAGAAATTGAAATGGGAAGTCCAGATAGCCCCCGTGAAATTTATTTAACTAACAAAATGAGAAAAAGGGTTGGAAACATGAGATTATTATTCTATCTCAGTTCCAGGCTGATACCCAAACTTGCAAGACAAAGACATATACATAAAAATGATAAATGTGTCACTAAACTTGAAGTCACATTCCCACTTATTCCTTCTTTCTCCATGCTCTCTATGCATCTAATCTTTGAAATTCAATGGTTTCCTCTTCGCTTTCTGGAAAGACCAAGAGGTATGGCCACTTTACTGTACTTTAACCAATCTACTTGTTTCCTATCTTCTTTGATTTTTATCATTAAAATTCCATGTAAACGTCTCTGTTTAAAGTATTTTCTACACTACTCCTCAAAACCTGCTTGTTAATACTGCTGCTCAGTTCAGCAATAGCCTTTCCTAAGCTTTAAGTTGTTTGAGATTTACAAAATAGCTGTCTGAGACTATGCAAAATTTTGTGTACGCCGCATGCGGCCAATCACAACAGGCTGCAGTCTCAAACGGTGGCCCAAGTGACACCACAATATGGCTAAAGGCTCTGCATACCACATCATCCTGTGGTACAAGAGTATTTCACTCCTCTTTGCATGCTGCACCTTCTTCAGCTCTAAACGTTGCTTGTTACCAAGTAATAGGACAGTCTACCAAAATAAAGAATCTTGCATCAAAATCTCTCACACAGACTGCTGCAATGACAAACTAACTTAATATCTTGGAGAATAAAACATCTTGTGAGATGCTGATTTGCAAGAAAGAACGGTTAAAAGAACGGTTCAAGTGCATGACTGTAGTCCCAGCTCATCACTTGGTATACTCTGCACTGTATTTCACACTTACTGGAGCACGTTCAATGATACCCTGCTTAGCAAGAGCACCCCGAGACGCTGAGCTATGGCTGAGGTTCTATGGTCTGAGTGGAGTCCTAGAAAACTGACATGGTGAACACAGCCTGTTTCTTGAAGATCATGCTGACAATTATTTAAAAATAAAAGCATTATCAGTTGAGAACTCACAAAATTTGTCCAATTACTCAAACTACTTTTGATACATGATCTAAATCAACTGACATAATGAAAGTTACCTTTCTAATAGGGGCCAATGTAAGCCTGTGAAAGTATGATTTTCAAAAATCATTTGAGGATAGTGAAATAGAAGTCTTAAATCTTACCTCGAGATCCGTTTCCATGAAGTCAAACACCAAACTAATATTGGACTTGTGCCCAAATGCATCTAGAAGCTGTAAAACAAAATACGTTATGATGAAGCATACCCTCATACTTCCAGTTTTCTAAGGTTCTGCATCACTGTAGTGTGCATGTGGATTTTCCGCTTGCTGAACACACTTCTAGGCATTTTGACTTGAAATACAAAAATTCTTACTCAGTTTAGCTTCTTAACTCAGTCTCAAAAAAAAAAAACACCACCACATGCCCATTAATCATGGTAATTTTATTTTACACAAGTTCTCCTCCCTCCTAGACTTATGGGTAAAAAAGAAAAGAGAAAGAATTACCTTTACCATGTTAGCTACAACAGATAATCCAATGCACACCTTCTCCTCCTCCCCCAAACTCTGCTGTTCTACAAAACTCCTACCCTTTCTGGAGACCAGGCTAAATTTTCTCATGTATACAGCTCTGTGTACCTGCTTCCTCTAAGCACACAGTATTTAGAAACTCTAAGGGTTAGGCTTATTAACCTCCTTTAAAAATTATTCTTAGGCATATCTTCATCTTTGTAGCGTGCTTTCTAGGACAAATTAAACACTTTGGAGAGAGAATATCCAAACGGCCCCTTCTCAGGATGAAGCTGTGTACGACAATCAATTTTTAATTTGAGATAACGCAGGTGTGACACTGAGTAACAGTAACAGATCATCCAGCATGGTATTCTACCCTTGTGATCAGGAAGCTGCGCACTCTTTGGTGTGGCTCATTCCTTAGTGTCTCAGCATGATGACCATGGGAATAGCCCAACTGCAAAGGAGTCGTTTGCTCTTCCTCTACAGAAACCACGGTAACAGGAGGTACCACGCAGATGAGCCTACAAGCTTGGCCACATCTTGGAATTTATGCCCCTTACACTTCCAACAGCCACAGCAGCTTTATCATTGCTGATAAGAGGGTACAACCTGTTTATGGACCTGCTGATTGTGAATTTGCCGGATTCCTTTTGAACTGCTGACATTATCTGCTTCCACAGTTCCTGTGGCAACACATTTGAGAGACGCTACACGCCATGTAAAGCGGTACAATTTCCACACACTCCCTTCTCCTGATGTGAACGGCTTACAAACATCTCATTTCTGTTACTGTGGGACTTCGCAACAATTAGTCCGACAAGCACTTTACCTACCACCTCAGTTTTGTACGCCTCCCTATTCCCAGCTTTTTCCTCTCTGGAGTGAGGAATCAATCTTTTTCATAAAGATGCTCCATCCCTTTGCCATTTTAGTTGTCTTTCTCTGCATGTTCTCTAACTCTGATCACTAAAGCAACCACTTTGAACCCAACTTCACAATGCAGAAAAGAACCGTATTTCAGCTCTGGAAAAGTTAAATAAATTATCTGGAAAATTCATATTTGGCCTAATATTTATGGCAGACTTTCAAAGTACCCCTATTAGTTAATTAAAAAATATCTTTAGCTCCAGCTGGCTATCTGTAGCTGAAGTCAATCCAAATGCAACTGAAAAGATACCTAAAAATTACCATTGCTTACAAAAGCCTGCTTTTGGCTGTCACCAGTTCCTTGCGAAGCAAACAATCAGGTAAATTCAGCACTGCACTCATTTGCAAGTCTATCAGAGATGCAGAATCTAAACTTCCACAATTCTTTCCATCGTTAAGATCCACATAGTCCCAGGCTAAAGAATAAGAGGCTTACAACTTTGTCTTTGTTACCGAAACACGTGTTTTGCTGGAAAAATTGCTTTACTGCCCATTTGGAGCTGGAAAAAAGTAGCTGTAGTAAACTTAAGTAGCATCTCCAACTAATTCCAAATTTCAGTCTGAACCTGTACCAAAAGTATTTGAAGACTGATTCTACAAACAGCATTCGTTTTACTTACACCAATAATATTCTGATGGCTTAACTCCTGCAACAATTTGATCTCCCTGAGGGCTGTTCTGTTGATTCCTACATTAAAAACAGAGGAAGAGTGATGAGACAGAGCAAAATTAAAAACTTTGGCTTAAGATCCAAAGAAATCTCTCATCCTGTTACCCACTGATGATTTGCTCCTACAAACTACTTTCTCCCCACTCAACAATTTGCTAAATAACAAGTACGTCACCACAGATATGTAGATTGCTGCAAAATAAAAGTGGACATACACTTTTCTTTCAGTGCAAATAAATCCTACACCGCAGTAATCAAGTTTATATTAGGAAACAACATGTGCCCCTTTTGGCAAAAAGGGAAAGTTCTAGCAGAAGCCTATAAGAAGAAGGAAAAAAAAAATCACCTTTTCCAGGGTATTTTAAGTTTTGGGTTTATTTTTTAAAAGTTACATCTTGCAAATATTAGTTCTTCAGTGTGTCTCACTTCCAGAGGGAGGCACACTGACAAACCTGACGACTGTACCTCTCCACTTTCTGACACAGCATTGTTTAACAAGGCAAGGCACATAGACGTGTCTCTACATTCATGCTGTGGCATAAAAGATACAGCGGCCAGAACCTGCTCAGCCTTGCTTGAATAGCGACATTTCACAGAGGAAAAAACAGAGGGGACGCTGCACTTGGGCAGTCACACTGTCTGCACCACATCAAACCAGGATTCCTGCAGGGCAACAATCCCTCCCCTCCTGGTATTCATGGTTTGTACGAAAACTGACTGGCAAGCAAAATGCTCTTGTGGTATGTTGCACAGAAAGTTTCAGCTGCTGAGATGAAAGACAGCATTCCCTCAAAACGTGGGACACGATTCAACACGCAGGACTCTAGCAAAGGTTTAGGCAAAGTTACACGGATCACCTCAACACTCCTGCTCTGCCTATTTTAATTGGCTATTTTAGAACTCTGTCGGCAACAGCTGATTTCAGGTGGGCAAAGCCTTAGATTCCAAGCACACCAAGTTATCAGCTAGCACAGGGAACCCAGACATGATCATCATTTTTAATAACATCTTTACACTATAGCTAGGCATTGGATAGGCCAGAAGTAATATCAGTCCTTCAAGGACATCAGTCCATGGAAGGCCAGGTGGATCACGACTCACTGGCAGTTGGCTCCACTGTGAGACTCTGAGATGAGAGCTCAGTTTCTCTTTAAAGATTCCTCCCTTAAAACTGAATTGGAGAGTTGAGAGCAAAGCTTCTTCACTGGAAAGTTGGTAACCTGATGTAGGACCCCTGAAAGATGGCAGCCTACACACCTACAAAACACTACTGAGACACCCAGGTTGTAAGGGAAGACCAGGATTACTGGGCTGCCACTTGCAATAACCCATGCCTAAAGGCACGTGGCTGGTCAGCCCAGATCTTGGTTTTATTAGCTTTTACCTCAGCATAAATCACAAAAATACAGCAAAGAAGATATCTGAAAAGAGAGGAAAGCACGCTCACCTGTCCTACACATTGAAAGCACAGAGGCGCATCATAAAAAAAGTATTCCAAACTCAGTGCTGTAAAGATTACAATGGTATGCTACAATCACCTTTGTTTTCCACTTAAATTGAGAAGCTAGCTGCTCACATGCTCATATTTAGACAAACATATGCCTGCAGTTATCTCTACTGTTTTTTATTTTCCCTGCAGCTGGGGAAACAATCCTCTATCAAGCCTTACACTAGAAGAGTTGAGCTCATTTTTCTCAGCCAATTTATGGTGGGGGAAATTAATGTACCAACTTAGAAAAATGAAGCAAAGCACAGCTTTTGCAGCATGAATTTGTTTTAAAACTCACCATCTTTAGCTTCTGATCTATGACCCAGTTTAATCTGAAAAGAAATGTTTCACATTAGATAAGGTTAAGCCATCTGCAGCAACAGCAGGGGATACAATTCTTCAGTATTACTCTGCTAAAACAGAATGAGTTTTGGTTCACAAAGCACTTTACCAGCTGGTGTCAGGGTTGCTTTGGGTTTTGGGTTTTTTTTGACTCTTAAAAACATAGCTGTTTCTCAAGCATTAGCTTTTATAGAAGCTTAAAAATAGCCATGGTGGCACCAAACCCAGACATAATGCAATCTGGCACCGTAAAATGCTTTGTAGCCACAAAGTTTTATGATACCGTTACCAAGCTTCTCCCTAGGGAGAAATGAGGGCAAAGTAACAGAAAGATTTTGGTAAACTTAGCAGACTCTGTAAAGTTGGGCTGGCCTAAAGTCCTTCCATCTCAGTCATCTTACATTTCCAAGCCCAGAATCCCACCACTGATAATTCCAGATGATAAGAGTTAGGAAAAAACACTGATACGAGAATGCTTTTCACAACAACTACAGGAAAAGTATTATAATGCTAAAAGGGATTAGTGCATCAAGCAAAGCCACTTAACTACTGATGATCCAGTAACGAGGGCCCTTTAACTGACCAAACCACTGTAAGGCACATTTTTCATCTAATCACCTGTTTTTAACACAAAAATTTCTTGCAATCAACACTTCAAGGACATTTTCAACCTGTGCTTTCGAACAGCTAAGTTACTGGTCTAAGACCACTTTTATCAATTTCTGTCAAAAAACCCCACCTACAGAGCCCAACCCGGAGCAACATTCCTTCAGCCCAGGAAGTGAGGTGAGCATGAGGCTAGCCTCTCTCCTTGGGGAAAGAAATTAAAGGCAGCTTCACTAGACCGTTTAAACAAAACCCTCTGAAAACCACCACCCGTCAGGTGG
>NW_010239876.1:0-292 GCF_000690775.1 Eurypyga helias | reverse complement strand
CCGGGGGCTACCTCGGGCCTCAGCACAGTGGCCCCAGGATCACCTCAGGCCCCAACACAGTGGCCCAGGGCCACCTTAGGCCTCAATGTGGTGGTCCAGAGGCCCCGGGGCTACCTCAAGTCCCACACAGTGGCCCCAGTGGCATCTCAAGCCTCAACGTGGTGGCCCAGGACCCCCGGGGCCACCTCAGCCCCCAACACGGTGGCCCAGAAGCCCCAGAATCACCTCAGGCCCAAGATGGCGGCGCCCTGGGCACCTCAAATCCAAGATGGCGGCGCCCCGGTCGCCTCAA
>NW_010239875.1:0-476 GCF_000690775.1 Eurypyga helias | reverse complement strand
AGGAGGATTTGCCCAGCTTGGGAGTCTGGGGAAGAGCTGCCACTCACAAAACAGAGCTGGGATGAGGATGGGGCAGGTGATGGGGACAAGGATGGGTGATACCCCCATCTCCCAGCTGCTGGTCTGTCCTGGGCATTTGCCCTGCAGCGTGCAAAGGATGCAGTCCCAGAAGGCGGCGACTGTCCTGGCCTCCCGAGTCACGGCACTGACCGGGAAAGCCATAAATAACAACATTATCTGCCGTGCACACGCCGAATGGCGCCAGACTTGAGATAATTTGAGCAAAGCCGTAAAAGAGGAAAATTAATTAAAGAGCATGTGCTAATTGTAGGGAGAATGTGCCTAGAAATAAGTAGCCGTGGCAGAAGCGCAGGTAGTGGAGGGGCCTGAGCACGCTCCCTGCGCATCCCGGGGCACCCAGGGGACACTGCGTGCTGAGGCCGGGCACAGCTCAGCGCACGCCCTGCCGGAGCCTT
>NW_010239874.1:0-11765 GCF_000690775.1 Eurypyga helias | reverse complement strand
GTGATTCTATGATTCTATGTTGCCTGCAAAAACATCTCATGACGTCAAGAAGAGGTTCTAATGTCTATTGCACATGGGAAATATATTTCATTATTCTTTTACATGACATCAGAATCATTGTGTCCCTCCTTAATCATGACTACAGAGGATCATTTACAAGGGAAATTAAAATACCAGCCTCTGAATGCCGTAGGGTTCGTAATTAGCCTGAGGTATCCAGAGGAAATTCTGTAAGTTACTTTACTGTCTTCATTTTGCCTTGTCTCAGATCTGTCTGATTCTCTTTGAGCTTACAAGAGCAACTTGTCACTGAATTTTTAATGGAAATGTATATGTTTCAATTGAAGTGCTCTAATGAGTCCTCGTCATTAAAATCCCGTGACTCTTATCGCTTGCAAGGAGCCGTGCGGAGCCCTGGAGCCCTTGTGACTGCTGCATAACTCCGAAGCTTCCTCATCTTGCTTGAGCAGTATGACAGAACCCTAACAAGACACCTTTAGGGCTTAAATATTTGGTTTAAATATCTAAAAGATAAGAGTTTCTTAAGCATTAGAAGACACAGAGTTTAAAGATCAGATTGAGCCATGCCTCTTGCATTTACCTCTTCAATAAAGCTGTCAGGGTGCTGACCAGCCAGCCTGCCAGATGCGCTCTTCCAAATTCTGGGTAAGTAATCAATCACTTGGGCCTGGGACCTACTGAATGAGTTACGTCTGAACCCATTTGCCATTACTTCAGGTGACCCAATAAAGTGGTCAGCATAAACTGAGAAAACCTTGTCCAGCCCTTTGTCAGCGTGCCAGAAGAAATTCCTTGGGATTCAGAGTCTAAGGTTTAATTTTGATTAATTGTCAGGATGCTGAGCATTATTTATTCCACACTAGGGCTCATTTTAATCCAAAACACTGTCAGCTAGCATCAGTGCAGGAAAAATGGTATTTCCTCCTACACAGAAGCCCATCTAGATATAATGCAGTTTGCTCTTCTTTCTCTGATTTTGGCCTGCAAGGACAACAGGGATGGAGACTGCAGCTGGCCTGGGATTCCCTTGCACTTGATTGTGTGTCAGCAGCCTGATCTAATTAGGCATGTCTGTCTTCCCACCAAACAAAGTTATTATAGACAATATGATGAATTGAAAGCTTCTCAGAGTTGTTAAATTCTGTCTAGTTCTGAAAAGGGGCCGTAGCGAGCAGATACTCAGCGAGGCAATGAAGCCCAGTGGGCAGAGTGCTGGACAGGGATTGAGAAATCTGGGTTCTTTTCCAAACTCTCCTGACTTTTAAATGACCTTGAGCTGTCACTTCTCTGTGCTTCAGTTTCACTGTCTGTATGAGGAAAATAATCCTCCATAATGGTTTTAGATTTATTGAAGAAAGGATCTGTAGCAACGCTAGGCATTTCTTGCACTAGGCTGAGCTAGATGCAGCTGGGGTTAAAGATGGCCAGGATTTGGTCAATACCTCGTGGATTCCAGAAAATCTGGGAAACTTTGGTCATGGACTACTTGCTTTCAGTTGTCTCCCAAAACAGATTTCCATGTTAAAGGTCTTTCTTGTCTTTCAGACCATTACAAAACATCTCCAGAACATTTCATATTTTTTAGTTGCTGCCTTAATATTCACAATTCTTACTAATGTTACTGGGAATTGCAAAGTGCCTCTCAAGATCATATAAATGATAATTTAACACAGATAATGTATTTTTGACAAAACAAAAAAAAGTGGTGGTTTGCAATATTATACTTATCTGGGTGAAATTTTTATCAGCTAATTATGTTATATTTCAATTGGACTTTTAGTTAAAAACATTCTGTTTAAAACTAAAAAAAAAATGTAATTTTTTTTAAATTATATCTTGATTTTACACATTTTGTATTAATATACAAGCTCTGTGCACAGAAAGAACAGTCTACTTCCAAAACTGTTGAATGCTTTGACCTCAAGGGCATAGAAACTGTTGACTCATTGTTTTTACTGCATATAATATTAGTCCTTTGTCACATCCAGAGAATGACATCATCTTCTTCATTGTTAGCAGCAGGTTTGCATAATAGAAAAAGTGCAGCGTTAGTTGTCTGCTGTGTTTGCTCTTAATAAATGAATGGATATCGGGTACCAAGATTCAGATTAGGATTGTTTGAGTAACATTTACAAGTAGTTTGTGCCCAGTCCCTGCAAGGAGCTTCACTCCTGCCCACCGTCTGCAGGGCAGGCAAGCTGGCAGGAGCACAGAGCCTGCAGTGAGTGTCACTGACGGTACTGGCTTCTCAAAAGCGATAAGGGGAGGCAGGAAAGGAGGAGACTAGGCACAGAATGAAGCAGATCTTTTCTTCAAGGTCAGTTTAGTAAAAGGAATCCCTGAACTTTTCTGGGAATCATATTTCTCTGGAATCTACAATTGTGAAAGGTAATTCTCTGAAAATAAGTCATCCCTAGGGCAGGCTAACAAAATGGGAACTGATTATCTTCAGCATGCAGCAGGGTAAGTATTTTACCCATTCCAAATATGTATTCACATCTGTTAATCCTCCAGTCCCTGTAGCTAAAATGTCTATATCCTAATCTCCAAGCGTATTTCCCTATTGGGAGTATGTGCTTACGCCTGCCTGCCTCATGGAAGAAGCAAGGATACATCGCTACAGGTAGTAATTCAGCTAGTGCAAGTCTTCCTGGGAGTGATGCGCCACCTTCTTCTATAGGATTCTGCAGAACTCTTTCATGGCGAGGAAAAATCTAAGTGTTGCTTCCTGAACCATAAATATTCCCAGTGAAACAGAATTTACTCCCTGAGAGTCTGATAAAATGCCAAATCCTAATCTGTCTCCATTAGCCACTGCCTTTAAGTTTTCCCAGAAAAGCATGATGTATTTAACTATAAAATTATACCTTTGTCATCGCCAAAAGATTCGATGCCGAATAGAAGTTCCTGTGTTGACAGACTGAATCAAACTGGGCTTTGAGAAGCTGAAATCCGTACAGCTGTGAGAGAGGAACCGAGGCGGCAGGCTGGGAAAGTCGGAGGCAATGGGTTAAGGATCCAGGATTGCTTCATCGCGGAGGCCCACATACCAGGAGCGGACTCAGACGAGGGGTACACACATGGAAAAACTTCCTAGAATGCCAGAGCTAAAAAAGAAAAAAAAAACCCATGCTGTAAAAGATGGAATTTCAGACCCACTGACTGGGAAGCAACAGGGACCTAATGTTCACGACGGACTTATCTGTGCTCGTGCAGGTAGAGCTGCCTTGAAAGTAGATGGCTCAGGTCTGAGCATGTGCACCTATCCCAGTTCCTATCCCAAACTTATATGCCAAATTTCAGGCTTATCCATTAGGAGAAGTAAAAAATGTTACACTTTTTCTTTGTTTCATACGCTTTTGCTGTGCAAAGTCTGACTTCTTCTCTCAGACTTCTATTCCATTCCACACTTCCAAAAGATCTCAAGTAGCATGAATTTTGGTGAGGCTAAATCACTGGATTTTTCCCTTACCCTGTTTAGAAGAGGCTTTACTTGGGTAAAAGCAATGCCAACCCTTTCCCTTCATCCCTTTAACATGACTGGCCACCTCTAATGAACTTGGTCTCTCTTTTATGTCACTTTCTGACAACTCGCCTGAGTTAAACATGTTGCTGGGGCCAAATTAAATGCTTGGGAAATAGACCATACAATTAATTTGCAATAGTAAGTTGTCTCAGCATCATTTCTCTTCCTCCCAAGGGGAATGCTGGCTCAAGCAAAAGAAAAGATTAACATAATAAAAATATTCTAAAGACATCCTGTTAATTGTCCCAAACTCAGATGGTATTGTCTGTTCTTCTGCTGTGGGCAGCCAGCAAACAGTGTAAAATTGAGAATTTCTTCCCATCACAGAAGTGTAGCCTTCAGTGCTACGGGATAATCTCTGCCCTTCTGGAAAGTGGATGGAGATCTGGTGTGGGAGAGCTTTGCTTTGGTTTTCATAGGTGCTGTCAAATTTGCCCCATTTAGGAATATAATAATAGGACTTGTTAATTTAGACACGTCAGCAGCTTTAATGAAGAGAATAAAGGTATGTGAACAAAAGGAAAATGGCAAGCAAAATAACAGCAAATTTTGGAAAAGAAGGAAATACTCTGATTATGCAAATAAGGTTTCCTATGTTTGTTTAGGGACAGAAAAGACTTGAGGATTCAAAATCAGCCCAAAATAGTGGCTTTCATTTACAACTACATTTGCAGTATTGACCTCGACTATCGCATTCAGTGACAGCAAATCTTACATTAAGTAAATATATCCCATAAAACTCAGAAATACTCACAAATGACCGAGTGAAGCGCAGTTTACAGAAAAGTTAAATGTAACAAGAGTCTGTAATTCTCTACTGGCTCTAAAATGGCCTTTCCTCAAAACAGACAAAGTCTGATTTAAGGCACTTTTGGTTATATGAAGAGAGTCGTATGTAGAAAATACAGAATGTTATTTGCTGCAGTTCATGTAAACTAATCCAGCTGAATGATGGGAGAGTCTTCCTGTAATTCGGAGCAGTGCTGAATACTATGCATGAAGCAGTGTTCCTCCCCTCACGAACAGCTCGAGCTCTGCGTATGTATCATTGTAGGAAAATAAGCATTGACTTATTCACTAATTACTTTTTAGGCACTGGATTCCCAGAAATATATTTGTATAACAGCATCTAGAAGCAAATGAATTTGTTGATAGTTTAATGTTTTTTTCATTCGTTTTATGGCCTCAAAGACACCTTGATCTTAAAAATTATGTTCATCATTTTCAAAAGCAGAACTTTTATCTCAACTCCAATGCTCACTTCCTTCTAATACAGACTTTTTACATGGACTCAGTGTGCCTTATTTCATTTTCTTTCAGACTGCCAATTAAGATGTTTCTTAGTATTTTATCAAACAAGCAGGTTCCCTACAAAAAGCTGCTTTTATTATTTATGGATTTTTCCAAAATGATATATTTTGAACGTGGTACAGGTTTTTTTCACATATCAAATACAGGTTTTTAAATTCTGTCATTCTGGACAGAACAGCAAGGCGAGAAAACAAACCAGCTGTTTCATCTGATTGTACCTGGATCAGGGTTTTTTCTGTCTTCTCAAAAAGAACAGTGTGGACTTTACTTGGCCCACAAAAAGCATTTTCAGCTTTGAAAATGTTATAAAGACATCTCAGGAAAGCCAGGCCCCACACAAAGAGTGGAGTTCTACTCATCCTAAAAAAAAGATACTGCTTTACCATGGTCATACCTGACCATTTAGGATCTCCTGGTATTTAATCTCTGTTACATAAATTGGGAAAAACTTAGTAGTAGGAGCCAAAACATGGGCAGAATTTCACCCACCATAATATTTCATGTCACTCTCCATCACTGACATGAGTGGGTGATGGAAACTGTCTGTATTGTGCTTCTGGGCACATCTTGATCCATGGCAACCTAGGAAACACTGACACTGTGTGTGAGTTAGGTACTACCCACCGTGGGAGAGATGTGTGAGCCTTCACATTAGGGAATTTTACTGGTTTGGAAGTATAAATTGAAATTAATAATGATAAGTTCATGGTGGCCGTGGAAGTCTCAAGGTTGTGGAAAGGCTGGTGTCTTTTAACAGGCAATTTGGAAAAGGCAGACAAGCTTTTGGGCAGACAAGGTAATGTTGCCCTCCTTGCTGTAGGGAGAGGATGTTGCAGATTTGTTCTGAACATTAAATAATCTGAGAAAACAGTAAGACTGTGAAAATCCAAAAGTTAGACTATAATTTTTTTCCATCTCCTTTATTACCTTCTGAAATGATGCAGCACAGATCCAGAGCCAAGACCTCTAGGGAAGCTCCTCAATCTCTAGGGAAAAATCTGAGGAAGATGTCCTTCAAAATAATTTACCATTTAGTTCCCTCAAGATGCTAAAAGCGAGGTATAGCTTGTCTGGCTCCTCCCAGTTCTCCACAGATGCCTCCCATCTCAAAAAGGCACCTCATAACAAGTAAACCTTTTTGAAATGAGTGGAAGACTTCGCAGTGCTCCAAGACAGCCAGTATTCCCATTATTTAAGACAGGTACCCAAACTGATTTTTCTCTTTTGAGGCCTCCAGTGCAAAATTATTACATTGTCAGAAATAAATCAAGTCTAACTTGGGGGGGCGGGAGGGAATATCTGATTCCATCGTGTGTTTCATACTGTACCATTATGAAAATGGTGTATTAAATTCAAATACTTCGGTTGTACCATTAGATGGTGTCATTACGTGGCTTGCCAACTGACAGGTTATTCAAATGAACGTTATAGTTTTAGACTTCTTGGAAGCATCCAGATGAATTTCCAAACTTCAGAGAAGTAAACTGGGTGTTAGGAAGGAGAAACATTTACTGAGAATATTTCCTAATGCATGTCACTGAAAAATCGTTACATAACTGCCGTGTGCATTCCAGGACTTGGAGCAGTCTATTTTTAATACCTGGTATGAAAGAACTTCCTGCTACTTTTTTCTCTTTGAAGGCTGCTTTGTGGCTCATTAGATCACGCTGTCAGGCCAATTTTTATGTTATCCTTAAAGCTCATTTTTCCTCCTAAAATAAAAGGTTTATCTGTATCAAATGGCAGAAGGTGCTGAGCATAAAATACCATTAAGGTACGTTGTGGAAGTGTTGCAGTGGTCCCAGGACTCAGCACTGCCAGCTCAGGCTTAATATTAAACCTGGAAAGAAATCCAGACCTGTTAAACACATGCACTTGCAAGAAAAGCAAAAGAACTGGTATGCCAAGCAACAGCACCCAGCAAGAGTTTTAATCTTTGTGTTTAGGAAGACAGATTTTTTTTTTTTTTTTTTTTTTTAACCAGAGTAGTTTTAATTTCATACTGTTCCCCATGCAGAGTTACCACAGGTCACCATTTTGACCATAATTTACATAATCATGATCCTTAACATAAAGCCTTTTGCTTAAATGCAACCACACTTCTTCAAGCACAGGCTGTGCAAGACATTTCAGGATATTTTAACTGCACAGCGAGCTTACAGCATTGGTGTAATTCTGCTGTCAAAATCCTACACAAACAGAGGCTGGTAGAGATGAAATAGCCAGAGGGACCACCATTTTTGCCTCGTCTGACTTCCTGCAAAACAAAGGCCACAGGACTTCCTGAATTTATTTCTTTTCAAGCTAGAACATATCTTTTAGGCAAACGTACAGCCAAGTGACCGGCAAGCCATTAGATTTGCTGAAAGAACTTAAAAGTCTTAATTTTATAGACAAAAAAAAAAGGATGTACTTGCAAATTAAGGGGCAGTTCGCTGCATATTCGAAAGGATTTGTGTGACTCTGATTTTCATCCATAGCAGAGAAATGGAAGGACAGTTCTAAATGAAAAACAGCCTTCAATGGCCAACTGCTGCAACCCTTCTGTGAACCTGCTCGAGATCTGCGGCAGGGAGGCAGCGGACATCACCCCACCAGTCCCGCCTGCCGCTCTGGCGCATGTTGCCACCGCTCTAAAAGGGAGGTTTCCACAGACAACAGCTCCCGAACCGCCTCAGTTTCCAGTCTGGGGTATGAAGTGAACCGTCACCAGTGTAGCCCCTTCCGGGGCGGTCAGACCCTGCTTTCCTGGGTGCCGTGATGGTAAGTGCATAGCGAGGGTGTAGGACGAGGGTACCTGCTGTGCTCCATGGGGTTAATCCAACGGCACATGCGAGCGTTGAACAACCCCAGAGCTGGCAAAATATTTGGATTTTCCTTTCTGTGGCTTTGATGTTGTCCCACCAGAAGCAATTCCTTTCCCCCCCTTCCCTCAGCTGTCTCCATAAAGTTTCAACTCCACAGAATACTTTCTGATCATTTATTTCTGCACTTCCATAAATCTTTCAAGTTGGTTTTGTTTGCCAAAGAAACTGCTCCAGCCCTCGGTCCCAGTGCTCCCAGTCTCAATCCCAGCACGTTCCTCCCACTCCCTCTTCACATCAGAGCAACCTGTATTTTCAGAGGAAATGTCTTCACCCAAAAATGTGAAATCCAACTGTATCCCGCTTCCTTCAACAAAGTTGTTATTAAGAAACTCCTTACAGGTCACTTAAAAATCTTCCACATTTAGGCCGAAGTGATGGAACGGCTCTGCTTCATCTTGTCCAGTGCTTCATAATAACAGCTTGTTTTCAGTTCCTTGTAACTGTTTGGGCTGGTATTTCCCAAGCCAAGCATCTGCCCCAGGTTTAATTTGTGGCAGTTTCCGGCTAAACCACTGCAGTCGTTTTCAAGAACAAGGTTAAGAAAATATTTTGTCCATATTAAAAAATAATAATCCAGTTGCCTCATTGAGTGGTGTCAGTACCCCCATTTCTCTACAGAAGGAATCTGGAATGGAACACCATCATGGGTCTGGTTCCATCCACGAGCAGCAACTGGGAATTTGGCAGCACCACTGCCGTGGTCTCACAGATGCGCAACCGAATGTAAGGAAGCCCCGAGACTCCACAGAATCTCGGTTTGCACGTGATGGGCTAAGAACTGTTAGCTTCTGGCAGCTCGGTTTTCCGCAGATCAGCCGCGTTTGGCTGCGGTATGGTGCGGGGGCACCACGCGCACCCTTTTCGCAGAGCAGCCCGGTACGCGCCCTGCCCGAGGCAGCGGGGACGGAGCAGCCTTCCTCCGCAGTTTCTCCTCCCGCGTTCCTAAAGGATCCCTGTCTGGGAGCTCTGGGTACCCCTCCTATGGCCGTCATCTCCCTTCCTGCTGGTGCTGCTGAGGCAGGGAGACGCGCAGGATGGGGGACGGGGATGGTTTGGGAGGAGGCCTGCACCCGGCAGGGCACGGGAGGGAGCAGAAAGCGAGAGGCAGAAGGAGATGAGGTGGTAGATGCCAGGGAGGCAGCTATTGCTGACTAGTGCTGGGACTTCTCCTAGGACAACTATGACATCGTGGATGGAAATCAGCCGTGCAAGCAGTTCTCCATGATTAGGAAAAATTGTACGGATATACATAATTGAATTCTGCTAGGCAATGGGGAAAGGGTATGATATATTAGATAAGGAGGTTAATAAATATAACGGAGCAGGGGTAATAATTAAGAAAAAATAAGAGGGTGGACGTGCAGGTGAAAGAAGGGAAACCAGGAGATAAAAAGAGAATGCAAAAAGGCAGCAAAAAAGCAAAAAGGCAGGGGCCAAGGAATGGAGGGATGGATAACCCAAGTGTGGAAAAGCAAGAGCTGGGAGTTACCTGAAAATAGGCTGAATTATTGAGTTAGACACAAATGCAAACTGTGATTTATCTGTAATGGTACAGACAGGAATTGCATACAGCTAGCATCCACAGCCACACTTTTTTCTTAAGGGAGCTGCTTTATCAAATATGCCGGATCTACTGAGCCAGAGCAACAGTTAAGGTGACCACATGGGACTCTTGACTTCTCAGACTTCCTCTGATCCTATTAACAAACATCTGAAGTGCACTACGCTGCCGTTTTAACCACAGCAAAACATATGTCTGCAAAATACATTTGAAAAATAGTGTAAGTAATTTTAAAATTATAGGTAGGGCTGCCAGCAACGCCTCTCGCTGGCAGAGCAACGCCAGGCCCTGCCCTTAGCTCGACGGCCTTTCGCCGTGGTGTTGGTCACCTAGGAGGGCTCCCACCATCGCCACAGCAATCAGGCACGCTTCATCACAGGGCTGAGAATTTTTTCTCCCACCAGGTCGAAAGAGCAGCACCCACAGACACGGTTGGAGGGGTGGGGAGGGCTGGGTGGGTGCCCACGGGCAGAGCTGGGGAGCGGGAGGCGTCCTGCCCCGTGGCACTGCTAGAGCTGCAGAGGCACGAGTTAGGCTCTTCAGTGATAAAGGAGGGGGAAACCGTGGTATTTGCCTCTGACAGGATGATTCAGCTTGCAAGCTGGAATTTCGTTAACATAAATGGCAAATGCTTCCCCACAAGCAGCAGTTTGGTGTGCCGTGTTCTCTCTCAGCTGGAAGGCAAGCTTTGCAGAGCCGAGCTGCTTTACTTTCCTTTTGAGAATGAAAGTAGCACTGCTGTCAGGAGATGAAGTTGTTGCTATGTATCAGGTGATAGGAAAAATTGCTCTGAAACTGCAAATGGTCTGACAGACATTTATTTTTATATACTTGTTGATTGGCTGTCTGTTTATCTGTTTGTCACTCCAATAACTTAAAAAACACAAACTACACTCCTAATTACAACTCCTAGGGGTAAGGCTGCTGCTACTACTTGGTTCCTTCTAAAGATTAAACCGAGCAAAGGGTTGATACACTGACCTATCGCTTCTTGAAGCCGATCTCTGTTCAAATCCTGACCTACGTCCCAGCTAAAAATGTGTTCAATCTTTCCTTAATCTGAAATAGCTATTTGTGTACATTACAAAACCATCTCGCAATTTGGCAAATTAAGTTGTCTGTGTTTCGCTCTGGAATTGCAGAGAGATTGCAGTGCACTGCAGCATTGCATAACGAGCTTCCCCAGACTTCGCCTTACTCGAGTGAGTAACAGCAGTCCTTATCTCCAGAAAGCATCAGAGTCATTCCATTTTTGAGAAAAGAATTAGTATCAAGTATACGATGGGCATGTTATGCCTTGTGGCTGCAATGTTTTTTCAATTAACTTCTCTGAATATACCACAATGAAAAGTGTCAGCTTTTTGCCTCAGAGGCCTATAATTAGATTAAATGAATACAGTTAATTATCTACTACCTTCTTTACACAAAACAGTATGTTTCTATAAATTAAAACACTCGTACAGGGAGGAAATTGTTTTTCACTCCAATCTATGCGTACAGTGCTGGATTGTGAATACTGTGAATATATCAGAGTGTAGCACAGCTTTTTGTCTGCAGCCCTCATTTTACAGCAGCTAAACCAAATTACATCTGAAAAATCCACAGACATCACACTATTTAGAGCCTATATATTGGTGCAAGGAGGTGATGTTATTAAAAGTTATAGTGCTCATGAAACAAATATACTTTTTCACAGATGTCCTCTACAAAATCCCCTTAGAGAGATTAAATACAGCTTTGTTTGTGTACCTACAGTCACACCCTCAAGGACTCTGGTATGTCCAGCTGCAAAGCTGCTTTTTCTAACAGAGTGTACTTCTCATTTCAGAAAATTAAAAAAAAAACATTCTGTAGGAAGCATTTACAATTACCAGCTGGGTTGCCAGGCCTGCTGGCATTCTACCTTGTGTGGACGGCAGCTCTTCCCTGCCTGTTTTCCAGCGTTACTTAAGCATAAGCCAAAGTTCATGACCCACCAATATGCCCCCATCCTGGCATGCCTGATGGAGAAGTGCAGATACTCAAACGCCGGCACATCGCATCACCACCTCCGAAGCAGAAAACGCTCTTTTTGTGCTGACAAAGTGTATCAAAACGTCCCTACTTCCATCAGAATAAGCGTTAATAACTTAAGGCCTAAACATTCGATCCTCCCTCGCCAGAAGATGCCAACTGGCTGCAGCAGAAGCCCTTCTTGGCCTGCGATACCTGCACCCAGGATGGGTCTTGTGTTTGTCAGGGTCAAACCCTGAAAAGCGTTTGAGTAGTCGGTGTTGTGGTTGGTGCTGCGGGGGTGTCTTTTCCTTTAAGCGTTCGTTAGCCCCGTTCATAGAAAGTGTTCATTAAACTATCATTGTGCTGATAGTAATCACCTTCGGGAGTGCAGAGGGCTGTGCTGCTGTGCAAGTGCTGCTGCGGTGTAACAGGAGAAAGACGGACCATCGGGATAGGCACTATCTGCTGCGGGGAAACTTTCACC
>NW_010239873.1:0-1450 GCF_000690775.1 Eurypyga helias | reverse complement strand
AGTCAGGGAGAGGGTTAGCAAGTGTCCCGAAGTCAAAGAGCAAGAGACTAAGAGAGTAATGGCTCCTGGACCCCCTCCTCGCCTCTGCCCCCAGCATGATGTACTATGGAATGAAATACTCCCTCAGTTTGGGTCAGGTGCCTGAACTGTGTGTCCCCTGCACTGCCTGTAGCGAGACAGCGAGAGCTGGGAACGCAGCTGCAGTATCAGAAGCAGAGAAAGACCTTGAAACTGGTGCAGGCATTCCCCAGTGCCACCTAAGACCTTATCAGTGCTTCTCTCAGCTAAATCCAGGACCACAGCTTCATAGCAGCCACCATAAAGAGAGTTAACTCTTTCCTGACTGAACCCAGCACACTATACTAAACACCAACCATGGTTTCCTTCATTTGTTTAACTCCTAATTTTTACCCATAAGCTCTCAACCTGTTCATTGCTCTTTTTCAAAGACACCATTGTGCAATCAATCTGTTCTTTTACATCGAGAGCAATTCCCCTTACCACTCCTTTCTTGCCTGTCTTTTCTAAAAATGTATAGCCATCAATTTCAGTGCTCCAGACGTGATTCTTCCCTCTATGTTTCAGCAATAGCTATTAGTTTGTAGCTTTCTAGCTACATAAAGGCTTCCAACTCCTCCCGCTTCTTACTCATGCTGTGTGCATTGATATAGAGGTACTTCAGCTGGCTTTTCAACCATGACACCTTTTTAGAGGAACATGCCCTAATGCCTCCTTTGAGGCATTTCATATGTGTTTCCCATTTGGTTCCTAATATAGGACTCAGTCAACAATGAGCTCAGCAGTGGCAATGATAAGTCTGGCAGTTGAGTGTTAGATTGAAGTGGACAAGGAGGTTCCCGGAGCCCGGGAACCCCAAGGAAGAGCTGAGAGACCCATCCAGAGGCAGCAGCTCTTGGAGAGAGACTGACTCAGCGTGGGCATTGCCAGGAGCAACTGCGGAAGATTTAAACACCCCTGAAGAATTCCAGCCTTCTGGCATGACATGTCAGAAGCGCATAGTGCAGCAGTTCCAGCAGGTGATGTATGTGGGCAGGGCCCAGCCATGGTGGCCACTGGGAGGAAAGCCATTGATAGGAAGAATGTGGTGACCCACACAGTGCTCCCACTCAGGGATCCTGTTGTCCAGGTCTCCAGCTGCAGGGAGTGCCTGAGCCTGTCACTCATACCTAAGGGCAGCAGAGACAGCACCTGTGAGAGGTGTGAACAGGTTGAAGATCTGCTCAGCATGGTGGTAGAGCTGAAGGAGGAAGTGGAGAGGCTGAGGAGTATGAGGAAGTGTGAGAGAGTTCTTTGCTCCACCAACCTACCACCCCAAAGGAAAAGGCAGCAGATGGAGGTCACACAGCTCGCAGTTGATCCCATATCCTCTCGCCATCGGGCAGATGGAAGGAACTTAAGGGAGATAGCAGAATGGAAATGGGTCCCTGCT
>NW_010239872.1:0-1089 GCF_000690775.1 Eurypyga helias | reverse complement strand
CGCCCGGCTCAGCGGGACCCCCGGCCCCGGCGCCCCAGACTCGGGTGGCAGAAGAGGCAGCAGCTACAAACCCAGGATGAGTAAATTCCTCCAGGGAAACACTTCTCCTTCTGATCCTTAATATTTTGAATGGGGTTTTTTTGTTGCGTGGGGGGGGTGGGGATAGAGATGGATCTCAATTTATACATCTGCTATAAGATATTTTTGCAAACAGAGTTGTATACAAAGATGTATTGTGTACATTTACATGTATATTCTGGAACTTCTAAAAAAAAAAAAAAGAAAAATTTGAATATAAAAAACTGAAAATATTTAATGAATATCCAAACTGTGAGACCCAATTAGCATCCAGCGACTTTCCGCTTCACTTTTCTTTCGGACTGTGTTCAAGAATTGTAGTCGGATCTGCCTTGTTTGTTTGTTTTCTTTTTTTTTCTTTTTAGAGATTACGAAGCTAGGCAAATTTTGTGCTTTTTGGGTTAATAGAAACCAGTTCTAGGTGATTAAGTATGATCTTAACTTATTGATACTGTGTTTTACTTTGTAATATTGTACTGTGGATAAAAACTATATTGAGCCATGGAGTTGGAGTTTACAAAAGAGCTTTTCACTTTGCCAAAATGTTACAATTTAAAGGCAGCATAGTCTTCAGCTTTCCTAATCTTTTCTTAAGAGCTAGTGTCTTTTTTTTGTACACTAAAAAGCTGAATGCTGATTTTGCAACATATAATAAATTCACTGTATTGGAAAACGAGCAAACAATAAGGTGGTATGGGTTTGGGTTTTTTTTTCCAGTGCTGCTTTACTGCGAGGAAGCTCCAAAGGGAAAGGTGATAGATGGCTGGTGCGGAGCTTGAAAGCAGGAAACTTAAAGGAACCGGGTCGGTCGAGGGAGTAAAGTGTCAGAGCGGGAGGTAAGAGACGAGCAGGGAAAGGCGCTCGGTGCGGGGAGAGCTGCCCAGCTCCTGGGGATGAGTTCCCGGGGCTCCGGTGGGAGCGGCCTCTCCGTGCTTGGCATCTTCCCACCTCAGTGGTGTGAGCACTTGGGTTTCTTGGGAAATAGCTGCTTTTAGAATCGTAGAATCACAG